>NC_092087.1:935771-1235771 GCF_045679555.1 Salvelinus alpinus
CATGTTGTTGTTATTATTATTATTATTAGGATGCCAACATGCTGAACCTGGTAGAGAGCTCCATCCACCAGCCCCTGACCATGTTGTTGTTATTATTATTATTATTAGGATGCCAACATGATGAACCTGGTAGAGAGCTCCATCCACCAGCCCCTGACCATGTTGTTATTATTATTATTATTATTAGGATGCCAACATGCTGAACCTGGTAGAGAGCTCCATCCACCAGCCCCTGACCATGTTGTTATTATTATTATTATTAGGATGCCAACATGCTGAACCTGGTAGAGAGCTCCATCCACCAGCCCCTGACCATGTTGTTATTATTATTATTATTATTAGGATGCCAACATGCTGAACCTGGTAGAGAGCTCCATCCACCAGCCCCTGACCATGTTGTTGTTATTATTATTATTATTAGGATGCCAACATGCTGAACCTGGTAGAGAGCTCCATCCACCAGCCCCTGACCATGTTGTTATTATTATTATTATTAGGATGTCAACATGCTGAACCTGGTAGAGAGCTCCATCCACCAGCCCCTGACCATGTTGTTATTATTATTATTAGGATGCCAACATGCTGAACCTGGTAGAGAGCTCCATCCACCAGCCCCTGAACATGTTATTATTATTATTATTAGGATGCCAACATGCTGAACCTGGTAGAGAGCTCCATCCACCAGCCCCTGACCATGTTATTATTATTATTATTAGGATGCCAACATGCTGAACCTGGTAGAGAGCTCCATCCACCAGCCCCTGACCATGTTGTTATTATTATTATTATTAGGATGCCAACATGCTGAACCTGGTAGAGAGCTCCATCCACCAGCCCCTGACCATGTTGTTGTTATTATTAGGTGCCAACATGCTGAACCTGGTAGAGAGCTCCATCCACCAGCCCCTGACCATGTTGTTATTATTATTATTATTATTAGGATGCCAACATGATGAACCTGGTAGAGAGCTCCATCCACCAGCCCCTGACCATGTTGTTATTATTATTATTATTATTAGGATGCCAACATGCTGAACCTGGTAGAGAGCTCCATCCACCAGCCCCTGACCATGTTGTTGTTATTATTATTATTATTATTAGGATGCCAACATGCTGAACCTGGTAGAGAGCTCCATCCACCAGCCCCTGACTATGTTGTTGTTATTATTATTATTATTAGGATGCCAACATGCTGAACCTGGTAGAGAGCTCCATCCACCAGCCCCTGACCATGTTGTTATTATTATTATTAGGATGCCAACATGCTGACCCTGGTAGAGAGCTCCATCCACCAGCCCCTGACCATGTTGTTATTATTATTATTATTATTAGGATGCCAATATGCTGAACCTGGTAGAGAGCTCCATCCACCAGCCCCTGACCATGTTGTTATTATTATTATTATTATTAGGATGCCAACATGCTGAACCTGGTAGAGAGCTCCATCCACCAGCCCCTGACCATGTTGTTATTATTATTATTATTAGGATGCCAACATGCTGAACCTGGTAGAGAGCTCCATCCACCAGCCCCTGACCATGTTGTTGTTATTATTATTATTAGGATGCCAACATGCTGAACCTGGTAGAGAGCTCCATCCACCAGCCCCTGACCATGTTGTTATTATTATTATTATTATTATGATGCCAACATGCTGAACCTGGTAGAGAGCTCCATCCACCAACCCCTGACCATGTTGTTGTTATTATTATTATTATTAGGATGCCAACATGCTGAACCTGGTAGAGAGCTCCATCCACCAGCCCCTGACCATGTTGTTGTTATTATTATTATTAGGATGCCAACATGCTGAACCTGGTAGAGAGCTCCATCCACCAGCCCCTGACCATGTTGTTATTATTATTATTATTAGGATGCCAACATGGTGAACCTGGTAGAGAGCTCCATCCACCAGCCCCTGACCATGTTGTTGTTATTATTATTATTATTAGGATGCCAACATGCTGAACCTGGTAGAGAGCTCCATCCACCAGCCCCTGACCATGTTGTTATTATTATTATTATTAGGATGCCAACATGCTGAACCTGGTAGAGAGCTCCATCCACCAGCCCCTGACCATGTTGTTGTTATTATTAGGTGCCAACATGCTGAACCTGGTAGAGAGCTCCATCCACCAGCCCCTGACCATGTTGTTGTTATTATTATTATTATTAGGATGCCAACATGCTGAACCTGGTAGAGAGCTCCATCCACCTGCCCCTGACCATGTTGTTGTTATTATTATTATTATTAGGATGCCAACATGCTGAACCTGGTAGAGAGCTCCATCCACCAGCCCCTGACCATGTTGTTGTTATTATTATTATTATTAGGATGCCAACATGCTGAACCTGGTAGAGAGCTCCATCCACCAGCCCCTGACCATGTTGTTATTATTATTATTATTATTAGGATGCCAACATGCTGAACCTGGTAGAGAGCTCCATCCACCAGCCCCTGACCATGTTGTTATTATTATTATTATTATTAGGATGCCAACATGCTGAACCTGGTAGAGAGCTCCATCCACCAGCCCCTGACCATGTTGTTGTTGTTATTATTATTATTAGGATGCCAACATGCTGAACCTGGTAGAGAGCTCCATCCACCAGCCCCTGACCATGTTGTTATTATTATTATTAGGATGCCAACATGCTGACCCTGGTAGAGAGCTCCATCCACCAGCCCCTGACCATGTTGTTATTATTATTATTATTATTAGGATGCCAACATGCTGAACCTGGTAGAGAGCTCCATCCACCAACCCCTGACCATGGTGTTGTTATTATTATTATTAGGATGCCAACATGCTGAACCTGGTAGAGAGCTCCATCCACCAGCCCCTGACCATGTTGTTATTATTATTATTATTATTATGATGCCAACATGCTGAACCTGGTAGAGAGCTCCATCCACCAGCCCCTGACCATGTTGTTGTTATTATTATTATTATTAGGATGCCAACATGCTGAACCTGGTAGAGAGCTCCATCCACCAGCCCCTGACCATGTTGTTGTTATTATTATTATTAGGATGCCAACATGCTGAACCTGGTAGAGAGCTCCATCCACCAGCCCCTGACCATGTTGTTGTTATTATTATTATTATTAGGATGCCAACATGCTGAACCTGGTAGAGAGCTCCATCCACCAGCCCCTGACCATGTTGTTGGTATTATTATTATTATTATTAGGATGCCAACATGCTGAACCTGGTAGAGAGCTCCATCCACCAGCCCCTGACCATGTTGTTATTATTATTATTATTAGGATGCCAACATGCTGAACCTGGTAGAGAGCTCCATCCACCAGCCCCTGACCATGTTGTTGTTATTATTATTATTATTAGGATGCCAACATGCTGAACCTGGTAGAGAGCTCCATCCACCAGCCCCTGACCATGTTGTTGTTATTATTATTATTAGGATGCCAACATGCTGAACCTGGTAGAGAGCTCCATCCACCAGCCCCTGACCATGTTGTTGTTATTATTATTATTATTAGGATGCCAACATGCTGAACCTGGTAGAGAGCTCCATCCACCAGCCCCTGACCATGTTGTTGGTATTATTATTATTATTATTAGGATGCCAACATGCTGAACCTGGTAGAGAGCTCCATCCACCAGCCCCTGACCATGTTGTTGGTATTATTATTATTATTATTAGGATGCCAACATGCTGAACCTGGTAGAGAGCTCCATCCACCAGCCCCTGACCATGTTGTTATTATTATTATTATTATTAGGATGCCAACATGCTGAACCTGGTAGAGAGCTCCATCCACCAGCCCCTGACCATGTTGTTGTTATTATTATTATTATTATGATGCCAACATGATGAACCTGGTAGAGAGCTCCATCCACCAGCCCCTGACCATGTTGTTGTTATTATTATTATTATTAGGATGCCAACATGCTGAACCTGGTAGAGAGCTCCATCCACCAGCCCCTGACCATGTTGTTGTTATTATTATTATTATTATTAGGATGCCAACATGCTGAACCTGGTAGAGAGCTCCATCCACCAGCCCCTGACCATGTTGTTGTTATTATTATTATTATTAGGATGCCAACATGCTGAACCTGGTAGAGAGCTCCATCCACCAGCCCCTGACCATGTTGTTGTTATTATTATTATTATTATTAGGATGCCAACATGCTGAACCTGGTAGAGAGCTCTATCCACCAGCCCCTGACCATGTTGTTATTATTATTATTATTAGGATGCCAACATGCTGAACCTGGTAGAGAGCTCCATCCACCAGCCCCTGACCATGTTATTATTATTATTATTAGGATGCCAACATGCTGAACCTGGTAGAGAGCTCCATCCACCAACCCCTGACCATGTTGTTGTTGTTATTATTATTAGGATGTCAACATGCTGAACCTGGTAGAGAGCTCCATCCACCAACCCCTGACCATGTTGTTGTTATTATTATTATTATTAGGATGCCAACATGCTGAACCTGGTAGAGAGCTCCATCCACCAGCCCCTGACCATGTTGTTGTTATTATTATTATTAGGATGCCAACATGCTGAACCTGGTAGAGAGCTCCATCCACCAGCCCCTGACCATGTTGTTATTATTATTATTATTATTAGGATGCCAACATGCTGAACCTGGTAGAGAGCTCCATCCACCAGCCCCTGACCATGTTGTTATTATTATTATTATTATTATGATGCCAACATGCTGACCCTGGTAGAGAGCTCCATCCACCAGCCCCTGACCATGTTGTTATTATTATTATTATTATTAGGATGCCAACATGCTGAACCTGGTAGAGAGCTCCATCCACCAGCCCCTGACCATGTTGTTATTATTATTATTAGGATGCCAACATGCTGACCCTGGTAGAGAGCTCCATCCACCAGCCCCTGCCCATGTTGTTATTATTATTATTATTATTAGGATGCCAACATGCTGAACCTGGTAGAGAGCTCCATCCACCAGCCCCTGACCATGTTGTTGTTATTATTATTATTATTATTAGGATGCCAACATGCTGAACCTGGTAGAGAGCTCCATCCACCAACCCCTGACCATGTTGTTGTTATTATTATTATTAGGATGCCAACATGCTGAACCTGGTAGAGAGCTCCATCCACCAGCCCCTGACCATGTTGTTATTATTATTATTATTAGGATATCAACATGCTGAACCTGGTAGAGAGCTCCATCCACCAGCCCCTGACCATGTTGTTGTTATTATTATTATTATTAGGATGCCAACATGCTGAACCTGGTAGAGAGCTCCATCCACCAGCCCCTGACCATGTTGTTATTATTATTATTAGGATGCCAACATGCTGACCCTGGTAGAGAGCTCCATCCACCAGCCCCTGACCATGTTGTTGTTGTTGTTATTATTATTATTAGGATGCCAACATGCTGAACCTGGTAGAGAGCTCCATCCACCAGCCCCTGACCATGTTGTTATTATTATTATTATTATTAGGATGCCAACATGCTGAACCTGGTAGAGAGCTCCATCCACCAGCCCCTGACCATGTTGTTGTTATTATTATTATTAGGATGCCAACATGCTGAACCTGGTAGAGAGCTCCATCCACCAGCCCCTGACCATGTTGTTATTATTATTATTATTATTATTACTATGATGCCAACATGCTGAACCTGGTAGAGAGCTCCATCCACCAACCCCTGACCATGTTGTTGTTATTATTATTATTATTAGGATGCCAACATGCTGAACCTGGTAGAGAGCTCCATCCACCAGCCCCTGACCATGTTGTTGTTATTATTATTATTAGGATGCCAACATGCTGAACCTGGTAGAGAGCTCCATCCACCAGCCCCTGACCATGTTGTTATTATTATTATTATTAGGATGCCAACATGGTGAACCTGGTAGAGAGCTCCATCCACCAGCCCCTGACCATGTTGTTGTTATTATTATTATTATTAGGATGCCAACATGCTGAACCTGGTAGAGAGCTCCATCCACCAGCCCCTGACCATGTTGTTATTATTATTATTATTAGGATGCCAACATGCTGAACCTGGTAGAGAGCTCCATCCACCAGCCCCTGACCATGTTGTTGTTATTATTAGTTGCCAACATGCTGAACCTGGTAGAGAGCTCCATCCACCAGCCCCTGACCATGTTGTTATTATTATTATTATTATTAGGATGCCAACATGATGAACCTGGTAGAGAGCTCCATCCACCAGCCCCTGACCATGTTGTTGTTATTATTATTATTATTAGGATGCCAACATGCTGAACCTGGTAGAGAGCTCCATCCACCAGCCCCTGACCATGTTGTTATTATTATTATTATTAGGATGCCAACATGCTGAACCTGGTAGAGAGCTCCATCCACCAGCCCCTGACCATGTTGTTGTTATTATTATTATTATTAGGATGCCAACATGCTGAACCTGGTAGAGAGCTCCATCCACCAGCCGCTGACCATGTTGTTATTATTATTATTAGGATGCCAACATGCTGAACCTGGTAGAGAGCTCCATCCACCAGCCCCTGACCATGTTGTTATTATTATTATTATTAGGATGCCAACATGCTGAACCTGGTAGAGAGCTCCATCCACCAGCCCCTGACCATGTTGTTGTTATTATTAGGTGCCAACATGCTGAACCTGGTAGAGAGCTCCATCCACCAGCCCCTGACCATGTTGTTATTATTATTATTATTATTAGGATGCCAACATGCTGAACCTGGTAGAGAGCTCCATCCACCAGCCCCTGACCATGTTGTTATTATTATTATTATTAGGATGCCAACATGCTGAACCTGGTAGAGAGCTCCATCCACCAGCCCCTGACCATGTTGATGTTATTATTATTATTATTAGGATGCCAACATGCTGAACCTGGTAGAGAGCTCCATCCACCAGCACCTGACCATGTTGTTATTATTATTATTATTAGGATGCCAACATGCTGAACCTGGTAGAGAGCTCCATCCACCAGCCCCTGACCATGTTGTTGTTATTATTATTATTATTAGGATGCCAACATGCTGAACCTGGTAGAGAGCTCCATCCACCAGCCCCTGACCATGGTGTTATTATTATTATTAGGATGCCAACATGCTGACCCTGGTAGAGAGCTCCATCCACCAGCCCCTGACCATGTTGTTATTATTATTATTATTATTAGGATGCCAACATGCTGAACCTGGTAGAGAGCTCCATCCACCAGCCCCTGACCATGTTGTTATTATTATTATTATTATTAGGATGCCAACATGCTGAACCTGGTAGAGAGCTCCATCCACCAGCCCCTGACCATGTTGTTGTTATTATTATTATTAGGATGCCAACATGCTGAACCTGGTAGAGAGCTCCATCCACCAGCCCCTGACCATGTTGTTATTATTATTATTATTATTATGATGCCAACATGCTGAACCTGGTAGAGAGCTCCATCCACCAACCCCTGACCATGTTGTTGTTATTAATATTATTATTAGGATGCCAACATGCTGAACCTGGTAGAGAGCTCCATCCACCAGCCCCTGACCATGTTGTTGTTATTATTATTATTAGGATGCCAACATGCTGAACCTGGTAGAGAGCTCCATCCACCAGCCCCTGACCATGTTGTTATTATTATTATTATTAGGATGCCAACATGGTGAACCTGGTAGAGAGCTCCATCCACCAGCCCCTGACCATGTTGTTGTTATTATTATTATTATTAGGATGCCAACATGCTGAACCTGGTAGAGAGCTCCATCCACCAGCCCCTGACCATGTTGTTATTATTATTATTATTAGGATGCCAACATGCTGAACCTGGTAGAGAGCTCCATCCACCAGCCCCTGACCATGTTGTTGTTATTATTAGGTGCCAACATGCTGAACCTGGTAGAGAGCTCCATCCACCAGCCCCTGACCATGTTGTTATTATTATTATTATTATTAGGATGCCAACATGATGAACCTGGTAGAGAGCTCCATCCACCAGCCCCTGACCATGTTGTTGTTATTATTATTATTATTAGGATGCCAACATGCTGAACCTGGTAGAGAGCTCCATCCACCAGCCCCTGACCATGTTGTTATTATTATTATTATTAGGATGCCAACATGCTGAACCTGGTAGAGAGCTCCATCCACCAGCCCCTGACCATGTTGTTGTTATTATTATTATTATTAGGATGCCAACATGCTGAACCTGGTAGAGAGCTCCATCCACCAGCCCCTGACCATGTTGTTATTATTATTATTAGGATGCCAACATGCTGACCCTGGTAGAGAGCTCCATCCACCAGCCCCTGACCATGTTGTTATTATTATTATTATTATTAGGATGCCAACATGCTGAACCTGGTAGAGAGCTCCATCCACCAGCCCCTGACCATGTTGTTATTATTATTATTAGGATGCCAACATGCTGACCCTGGTAGAGAGCTCCATCCACCAGCCCCTGCCCATGTTGTTATTATTATTATTATTATTAGGATGCCAACATGCTGAACCTGGTAGAGAGCTCCATCCACCAGCCCCTGACCATGTTGTTATTATTATTATTATTATTAGGATGCCAACATGCTGAACCTGGTAGAGAGCTCCACCCACCAACCCCTGACCATGTTGTTGTTATTATTATTATTAGGATGCCAACATGCTGAACCTGGTAGAGAGCTCCATCCACCAGCCCCTGACCATGTTGTTATTATTGTTATTATTATTATGATGCCAACATGCTGAACCTGGTAGAGAGCTCCATCCACCAGCCCCTGACCATGTTGTTGGTATTATTATTATTATTATTAGGATGCCAACATGCTGAACCTGGTAGAGAGCTCCATCCACCAGCCCCTGACCATGTTGTTATTATTATTATTAGGATGCCAACATGCTGAACCTGGTAGAGACCTCCATCCACCAGCCCCTGACCATGTTGTTATTATTATTATTATTATTAGGATGTCAACATGCTGAACCTGGTAGAGAGCTCCATCCACCAGCTCCTGACCATGTTGTTGTTATTATTATTATTATTAGGATGCCAACATGCTGAACCTGGTAGAGAGCTCCATCCACCAGCCCCTGACCATGTTGTTATTATTATTATTATTAGGATGCCAACATGCTGAACCTGGTAGAGATCTCCATCCACCAGCCCCTGACCATGTTGTTGTTATTATTATTATTATTAGGATGTCAACATGCTGAACCTGGTAGAGAGCTCCATCCACCAGCCCCTGACCATGTTGTTATTATTATTATTATTAGGATGCCAACATGCTGAACCTGGTAGAGAGCTCCATCCACCAGCCCCTGACCATGTTGTTATTATTATTATTATTATTAGGATGCCAACATGCTGAACCTGGTAGAGAGCTCCATCCACCAGCCCCTGACCATGTTGTTGTTATTATTATTATTATTAGGATGCCAACATGCTGAACCTGGTAGAGAGCTCCATCCACCAGCCCCTGACCATGTTGTTATTATTATTATTATTATTAGGATGCCAACATGCTGAACCTGGTAGAGAGCTCCATCCACCAGCCCCTGACCATGTTGTTATTATTATTATTATTATTAGGATGCCAACATGCTGAACCTGGTAGAGAGCTCCATCCACCAGCCCCTGACCATGTTGTTATTATTATTATTATTATTAGGATGCCAACATGCTGAACCTGGTAGAGAGCTCCATCCACCAGCCCCTGACCATGTTGTTGTTATTATTAGGTGCCAACATGCTGAACCTGGTAGAGAGCTCCATCCACCAGCCCCTGACCATGTTGTTATTATTATTATTATTATTAGGATGCCAACATGCTGAACCTGGTAGAGAGCTCCATCCACCAGCCCCTGACCATGTTGTTGTTATTATTATTATTATTATTAGGATGCCAACATGCTGAACCTGGTAGAGAGCTCCATCCACCAGCCCCTGACCATGTTGTTATTATTATTATTATTATTATTAGGATGCCAACATGCTGAACCTGGTAGAGAGCTCCATCCACCAGCCCCTGACCATGTTGTTGTTATTATTATTATTAGGATGCCAACATGCTGAACCTGGTAGAGAGCTCCATCCACCAGCCCCTGACCATGTTGTTATTATTATTATTATTATTATGATGCCAACATGCTGAACCTGGTAGAGAGCTCCATCCACCAGCCCCTGACCATGTTGTTGTTATTATTATTAGTATTAGGATGCCAACATGCTGAACCTGGTAGAGAGCTCCATCCACCAGCCCCTGACCATGTTGTTGTTGTTATTATTATTAGGATGTCAACATGCTGAACCTGGTAGAGAGCTCCATCCACCAGCTCCTGACCATGTTGTTGTTATTATTATTATTATTAGGATGCCAACATGCTGAACCTGGTAGAGAGCTCCATCCACCAGCCCCTGACCATGTTGTTATTATTATTATTATTAGGATGCCAACATGCTGAACCTGGTAGAGAGCTCCATCCACCAGCCCCTGACCATGTTGTTGTTATTATTATTATTATTAGGATGTCAACATGCTGAACCTGGTAGAGAGCTCCATCCACCAGCCCCTGACCATGTTGTTATTATTATTATTATTAGGATGCCAACATGCTGAACCTGGTAGAGAGCTCCATCCACCAGCCCCTGACCATGTTGTTATTATTATTATTATTATTAGGATGCCAACATGCTGAACCTGGTAGAGAGCTCCATCCACCAGCCCCTGACCATGTTGTTGTTATTATTATTATTATTAGGATGCCAACATGCTGAACCTGGTAGAGAGCTCCATCCACCAGCCCCTGACCATGTTGTTATTATTATTATTATTATTAGGATGCCAACATGCTGAACCTGGTAGAGAGCTCCATCCACCAGCCCCTGACCATGTTGTTATTATTATTATTATTATTAGGATGCCAACATGCTGAACCTGGTAGAGAGCTCCATCCACCAGCCCCTGACCATGTTGTTATTATTATTATTATTATTAGGATGCCAACATGCTGAACCTGGTAGAGAGCTCCATCCACCAGCCCCTGACCATGTTGTTGTTATTATTAGGTGCCAACATGCTGAACCTGGTAGAGAGCTCCATCCACCAGCCCCTGACCATGTTGTTATTATTATTATTATTATTAGGATGCCAACATGCTGAACCTGGTAGAGAGCTCCATCCACCAGCCCCTGACCATGTTGTTGTTATTATTATTATTATTATTAGGATGCCAACATGCTGAACCTGGTAGAGAGCTCCATCCACCAGCCCCTGACCATGTTGTTATTATTATTATTATTATTATTAGGATGCCAACATGCTGAACCTGGTAGAGAGCTCCATCCACCAGCCCCTGACCATGTTGTTGTTATTATTATTATTAGGATGCCAACATGCTGAACCTGGTAGAGAGCTCCATCCACCAGCCCCTGACCATGTTGTTATTATTATTATTATTATTATGATGCCAACATGCTGAACCTGGTAGAGAGCTCCATCCACCAGCCCCTGACCATGTTGTTGTTATTATTATTATTATTAGGATGCCAACATGCTGAACCTGGTAGAGAGCTCCATCCACCAGCCCCTGACCATGTTGTTGTTGTTATTATTATTAGGATGCCAACATGCTGAACCTGGTAGAGAGCTCCATCCACCAGCCCCTGACCATGTTGTTGTTATTATTATTATTATTAGGATGCCAACATGCTGAACCTGGTAGAGAGCTCCATCCACCAGCCCCTGACCATGTTGTTGTTGTTATTATTATTAGGATGCCAACATGCTGAACCTGGTAGAGAGCTCCATCCACCAACCCCTGACCATGTTGTTGTTGTTGTTATTATTATTATTAGGATGCCAACATGCTGAACCTGGTAGAGAGCTCCATCCACCAGCCCCTGACCATGTTGTTATTATTATTATTAGGATGCCAACATGCTGAACCTGGTAGAGAGCTCCATCCACCAGCCCCTGACCATGTTGTTATTATTATTATTATTAGGATGCCAACATGGTGAACCTGGTAGAGAGCTCCATCCACCAGCCCCTGACCATGTTGTTATTATTATTATTAGGATGCCAACATGCTGAACCTGGTAGAGAGCTCCATCCACCAGCCCCTGACCATGTTGTTATTATTATTATTATTAGGATGCCAACATGCTGAACCTGGGGCCTGTTGCACAAAACTAGGATAAGGGATTAAGCCAGGATATCTTGGTGATCCTGGCTCAATTGATCCGTAATCCGGTTGCACTAAAGATGGATAGGGGGCAGGAGGATATGTTATGGTATAAATTACCATGGAGATTTATTCTGTGGAGCTAGCTTGCTCCAGACCAGGCTAAATTCCAGGATCTATTTAATCTCATCCCTAATGTCAGTCAGCAGTCACCACAAATGGAAACCAATAGTTATTTCACTGCTCACTATACATTGTTATCACATATAACTAGACCCACTGTTATTATTTAAACGTTTGTGATCATTAATTTCAATGATTTTGGATAAAAAATGATTTTTAGATGATGTTGCTATCATTAGATAATTTACAGTTTCCCATAGACTATAAGGCTATATATAAAATGATAGAATATTAGGGCCACAGAGGGGAAAAAAACACAAGTCATAATATTGTAACCAGTTGTTTTAAAGGAGGACAGTTGTTAAAATGACAGATGTGGGGCATTTCGTGAAATTGTACTTCAGTATGGTTTCATAAACAAAGACATGCTGATGTGCCAGAATATTAAGTATCACATTGTCATAAGTATCAAAACTGTAAAAACAATATGTAGCTTTTCTGCAGAAAGAACCAGCCTCATAAATTTATGACTTTATCCTTTTTCTTCAGTGTGGCCCTAGTACTCTGTCATATAAACAAATACACATTCCATATGAATATAAAAACACAATGTGTAACATTATGTTCCTTTATTGAATAAGGACAAAACAAAGCAGGTAAACCATCAGCTCCTTTCGAAACTGAAGTCACAGTGACTCTACAAGATGGAAAGCACAGAATCCAAGCATATTATACAAAATGATACATACACATTCAAAGGTCTGTATATAACACACCCTGCATGTCTGCACACTAAAATAAATGCAGGACAAATCCATACACATCAACTGAACAGACAAATGAATGGATGCAGTAGCCTCCCTGCAGCCTTGTATTACACACAGTATACCGCACAAACATCATAAGAGGCCAAATTCGTCAAAAAACGAACCCAAAAAAACCCAAATTCCTCTGCCACCGCAGGACATATTTAACCAAAATTGAAAGCACACATACTAACTAAAATAATTCAACACATATTGGTCCCTCAGCAGCCGACCACTGTCGTCATCAGGGAAGATTGCCGGATTGTCCCAGTCCATGGCTGGTGGCACTCTGGGGGCCCTCTCCTTCCTCAGGCAGGCCACATTGTGGAGGACAGCACAAGCCACAGTAATATCACATGCCCTAACAGGGCTGACCCTTAATTTGTGAAGGCAGTGAAAGCGTGCCTTCAGGAGGCCAAAGGTCATTTCAACTCTGGCCCTGGTCCTGGCATGGGCATGGTTGTAGGCCTGCTGTGCTTCCTGGGGGTCTGTGAAAGGTGTCAGGAGAAAAGGCTGGCAGCCATACCCCCTGTCTCCCAGCAACACACCAGAGAATTCACCTGTCAACACAAAATCTCATCATTACTACCTCATAAACACAGTGATATTCTTGACACAGCCATGATGGTTATAAATAGGGGTTGTGTGGCTTACCTTGTGATAGGCACTGATAGATTTCAGAGGCCCGAAAGATTCTGGAGTCATGGACTGAGCCAGGCCATTTTGCCACAACATTGCTGATCACACAGTCAGCATTGCAGACCATCTGAAATCATAAGATGAGGAATATTACACCAATCAATGCACATCACTGGCAATGCAGAGTGTTCGTCAATGGACAATATCAAAAAGTTATGTTCACCTGAACATTACTGCTGTGAAAGGATTTCCTATTCACAAAATCGGCCTCATGGGCACCTGAGGGGGCTTTTATCCTTATGTGTGTGCAGTCCACTGCACCAATGACATTGGGGAAACCTGTCACACAAAGTAATGAGTATCCTACTATGTGTTAACAGTTGTCCTGTAATTTGTAGATCCTCTTACCTGCAATCCTATAGAACTCCTCTTTGATGTCACAGAGTCTTCTGTGGCCAGGGAAGGAGATGAAGACATCTGCTAATGCTTTGATAGCCAGACACACACTCCTTATTGTGCGGCAAAGTGTGGCCTTGTTCAGCTGTTCTGCATCCCCCACTGAGTACAGGAAGGCTCCACTAGCAAAAAAGCGCAAGGCCACACAAACCATTTGCTCCACACTCAGTGCATGGCTCCGTGCAGTGCGGTGCTTAATCCTGGGACCCAGTAGTCTGCATAGATACCTGATGCCATCTGCAGAAAACCTGTATCTTTCATATAGATGGTCATCAGGGAAGGCCAGTGGGTCCAACCGGTCCCTGAAGACCCTTTCTCGCCTGAAGGCTCTCCTCAGCACAAGTGCTTCTTCATCCACCACATCTCGCACGAATGGGCATGCCATTGTCAGAGCAGAAAGGAACACACAATTTTGGGCCTTCATATAGGCTAGTGGCCACACCTGGTGCTGGGGGGGTGGGCAAAAGAGGGCGATGCCTTATAACGATGACTTGGTTGTACTGATTGCTGGGAAAATAAAAAAAACCTTAGAAAGATGCCACCGTCCTGTGTGCTCACAATAAGAGCTCATATGTCATGGCTCACTTGACTTTACGAGAATATACCTAATTTTTATTTTGAGCTGTGTCATCTTCTTGGAGCTGGGGGAGGAAAGAAAAATAATGATTAATACATTTGTGTTACAGTTAGCATACAGTGTACATTGAAGGCATATCTCACCTCCCTCTCAAGTTTTTTTATTTCAAGGTCCAGTTTCCTAATTGTCCTCTTTTTTATTTCGGACTCCAGTGCAAGATTTTCCATCTTTTTCTTCTTGTACTGAATGTCTTTGTCTGCCAGTTCTATTTGGCGCCGGAGGTGGTTGCCATACAACTTTCTGATAGCTTGTGAGCTCTGTGAACACAATACAATTAGCGCAGCTGGAATTTGGCAGGATGTGGTGTCCTTTTATTAATACGCACTATGTTGCCAGGCTGGTTTTCCCACTGTATAGCATCTGGGTCCTGTAAAAGAAATTAGATTTTTTGATTTTGATGAGGACTCCTCACCATTGTAGAGTAAATAGTACTTTCACAGTCTTAACATGATACCTCATGCCTTCTGGAATCCAGAGAGATGGTCTCCTCCTCATCATCGTCTCCATCATGTGCTGTTGCTGCTGCACTGGGGCCTTCACCCTATCACATTTAATCGGATTCATATTGAAGCTAGTAGACAAGACATGCCAGGCCTACAGTATGCCTTTGATGGAGTACTCACTGGATCAGCATCGTCTGGTGCTTGTGCTGGTGGCTCTAACAGGAACACAGTGCTGCCAGACACTGCAAGGCAATAGGTAAACCAAAGTCAGACAGTCCAAATTGATTCAATATGAATGTGGTTGTATCCCATGTAGAGATGGAAGGACATACCTTGAATGAAGCGGGTGGCATCTTGGGAGGAACCTATGCTCGTCTCTTTCCCCCCAGGGATCCCCTCTAAGACGGGCCTGCCTTTATTTAGCTCCAAGGCCATGTCCTCTGCTGGGGTAAGGTCAGCCTTTGGTGACCCACCACCCGTGCCTTGTCTGTGGGTATTCTTTTTCACTTCTAAAACAGTACAGACAATGTGTGAGCAGGCACCTTCTGGGTACAATATATGCTTGTGCTTTGTTAAATATTAATCAGGGACCATACCATTCTGCAGAATGTTCTTGTATTTGATTTTGACCTGCTGCCATGTCCGTTTTGGCCCGTTCATGTTTAATCTACACACACACACACACACACACACACACACACATTTAATGGAGTCACACTGCAAAAAATTACTTGGTATTTTTGTCTTGTTTTCAGTAAAAATATCAAAAAATTTATCATAGCTTTATACAGTGTGATGGAGTTACTTTACACAATTTCACTCATATCTGCAGTGCATTTCAATTAAAAATTTAACCGTTTCATAATTACAGTACAACTGCATTTTTGGAGATGTGAATTAAATATTTTAATTGTAATTGTGATGTTTCAGCGGAGCGGTGAGTGTGTAATTGTGCACTACTTACGCATTCAGGCGGTCTGCAATACTTTGCCACGCTTTTTCTCTTTGCTTTATCACTGTGGCGGTGTTGCCTTTCTTCTTAATTATATCTTTTACCTCCTCGTATGCCTCCATGAGGATTTGTGCTTCCGACGGGGAAAAGTACGCGGCTCTAGTTGCCATGGTAAATCAGTTAATCTGTGATCTGTGGCGGGGTCTATTTGAGTGAGCCGTGAGCGCGCACCTATCCAGGATTGGTTTCACCTGGCTTAATGAATCCGTGTCTGCTCATCCTGGCTTGGTCTTTGTGCAACCAATTAAGCCTGGACGCACATGTTTTGGCTTCATTGAGCTCAGCTGAGTCATTTATTATGTCTTAATTCTACTTTTGTGCAACAGGCCCCTGGTAGAGAGCTCCATCCACCAGCCCCTGACCATGTTGTTGTTATTATTATTATTATTAGGATGCCAACATGCTGAACCTGGTAGAGAGCTCCATCCACCAGCCCCTGAACATGTTGTTGTTATTATTATTATTAGGATGCCAACATGCTGAACCTGGTAGAGAGCTCCATCCACCAGCCCCTGACCATGTTGTTGTTATTATTATTATTATTAGGATGTCAACATGCTGAACCTGGTAGAGAGCTCCATCCACCAGCCCCTGACCATGTTGTTATTATTATTATTATTAGGATGTCAACATGCTGAACCTGGTAGAGAGCTCCATCCACCAGCCCCTGACCATGTTGTTATTATTATTATTATTAGGATGCCAACATGCTGAACCTGGTAGAGAGCTCCATCCACCAGCCCCTGACCATGTTGTTGTTATTATTATTATTATTAGGATGCCAACATGCTGAACCTGGTAGAGAGCTCCATCCACCAGCCCCTGACCATGTTGTTGTTATTATTAGGTGCCAACATGCTGAACCTGGTAGAGAGCTCCATCCACCAGCCCCTGACCATGTTGTTATTATTATTATTATTATTAGGATGCCAACATGCTGAACCTGGTAGAGAGCTCCATCCACCAGCCCCTGACCATGTTGTTGTTATTATTATTATTAGGTGCCAACATGCTGAACCTGGTAGAGAGCTCCATCCACCAGCCCCTGACCATGTTGTTATTATTATTATTATTAGGATGCCAACATGCTGAACCTGGTAGAGAGCTCCATCCACCAGCCCCTGACCATGTTGTTGTTATTATTATTATTAGGATGCCAACATGCTGAACCTGGTAGAGAGCTCCATCCACCAGCCCCTGACCATGTTGTTGTTATTATTATTATTAGGATGCCGACATGCTGAACCTGGTAGAGAGCTCCATCCACCAGCCCCTGACCATGTTGTTGTTATTATTATTATTATTAGGATGTCAACATGCTGAACCTGGTAGAGAGCTCCATCCACCAGCCCCTGACCATGTTGTTATTATTATTATTATTAGGATGTCAACATGCTGAACCTGGTAGAGAGCTCCATCCACCAGCCCCTGACCATGTTGTTATTATTATTATTATTAGGATGCCAACATGCTGAACCTGGTAGAGAGCTCCATCCACCAGCCCCTGACCATGTTGTTGTTATTATTATTATTATTAGGATGCCAACATGCTGAACCTGGTAGAGAGCTCCATCCACCAGCCCCTGACCATGTTGTTGTTATTATTAGGTGCCAACATGCTGAACCTGGTAGAGAGCTCCATCCACCAGCCCCTGACCATGTTGTTATTATTATTATTATTATTAGGATGCCAACATGCTGAACCTGGTAGAGAGCTCCATCCACCAGCCCCTGACCATGTTGTTGTTATTATTATTATTAGGTGCCAACATGCTGAACCTGGTAGAGAGCTCCATCCACCAGCCCCTGACCATGTTGTTATTATTATTATTATTAGGATGCCAACATGCTGAACCTGGTAGAGAGCTCCATCCACCAGCCCCTGACCATGTTGTTGTTATTATTAGGTGCCAACATGCTGAACCTGGTAGAGAGCTCCATCCACCAGCCCCTGACCATGTTGTTATTATTATTATTATTATTAGGATGCCAACATGCTGAACCTGGTAGAGAGCTCCATCCACCAGCCCCTGACCATGTTGTTGTTATTATTATTATTAGGTGCCAACATGCTGAACCTGGTAGAGAGCTCCATCCACCAGCCCCTGACCATGTTGTTATTATTATTATTATTAGGATGCCAACATGCTGAACCTGGTAGAGAGCTCCATCCACCAGCCCCTGACCATGTTGTTGTTGTTATTATTATTATTAGGATGCCAACATGCTGAACCTGGTAGAGAGCTCCATCCACCAGCCCCTGACCATGTTGTTATTATTATTATTGGGATGCCAACATGCTGACCCTGGTAGAGAGCTCCATCCACCAGCCCCTGACCATGTTGTTATTATTATTATTATTATTAGGATGCCAACATGCTGAACCTGGTAGAGAGCTCCATCCACCAGCCCCTGACCATGTTGTTATTATTATTATTAGGATGCCAACATGCTGACCCTGGTAGAGAGCTCCATCCACCAGCCCCTGACCATGTTGTTATTATTATTATTATTATTAGGATGCCAACATGCTGAACCTGGTAGAGAGCTCCATCCACCAGCCCCTGACCATGTTGTTATTATTATTATTATTATTAGGATGCCAACATGCTGAACCTGGTAGAGAGCTCCATCCCCCAACCCCTGACCATGTTGTTGTTATTATTATTATTAGGATGCCAACATGCTGAACCTGGTAGAGAGCTCCATCCACCAGCCCCTGACCATGTTGTTATTATTATTATTATTATTATGATGCCAACATGCTGAACCTGGTAGAGAGCTCCATCCACCAACCCCTGACCATGTTGTTGTTATTATTATTATTATTAGGATGCCAACATGCTGAACCTGGTAGAGAGCTCCATCCACCAGCCCCTGACCATGTTGTTATTATTATTATTATTATTAGGATGTCAACATGCTGAACCTGGTAGAGAGCTCCATCCACCAGCCCCTGACCATGTTGTTGTTATTATTATTATTATTATGATGCCAACATGCTGAACCTGGTAGAGAGCTCCATCCACCAACCCCTGACCATGTTGTTGTTATTATTATTATTATTAGGATGCCAACATGCTGAACCTGGTAGAGAGCTCCATCCACCAGCCCCTGACCATGTTGTTGTTATTATTATTATTAGGATGCCAACATGCTGAACCTGGTAGAGAGCTCCATCCACCAGCCCCTGACCATGTTGTTATTATTATTATTATTATTATGATGCCAACATGCTGAACCTGGTAGAGAGCTCCATCCACCAACCCCTGACCATGTTGTTGTTATTATTATTATTATTAGGATGCCAACATGCTGAACCTGGTAGAGAGCTCCATCCACCAGCCCCTGACCATGTTGTTGTTATTATTATTATTAGGATGCCAACATGCTGAACCTGGTAGAGAGCTCCATCCACCAGCCCCTGACCATGTTGTTGTTATTATTATTATTAGGATGTCAACATGCTGAACCTGGTAGAGAGCTCCATCCACCAGCCCCTGACCATGTTGTTGTTGTTATTATTATTAGGATGCCAACATGCTGAACCTGGTAGAGAGCTCCATCCACCAGCTCCTGACCATGTTGTTATTATTATTATTATTAGGATGTCAACATGCTGAACCTGGTAGAGAGCTCCATCCACCAGCCCCTGACCATGTTGTTATTATTATTATTAGGATGCCAACATGCTGAACCTGGTAGAGAGCTCCATCCACCAGCCCCTGACCATGTTGTTGTTATTATTATTATTATTAGGATGCCAACATGCTGAACCTGGTAGAGAGCTCCATCCACCAGCCCCTGACCATGTTGTTGGTATTATTATTATTATTATTAGGATGCCAACATGCTGAACCTGGTAGAGAGCTCCATCCACCAACCCCTGACCATGTTGTTATTATTATTATTATTAGGATGTCAACATGCTGAACCTGGTAGAGAGCTCCATCCACCAGCTCCTGACCATGTTGTTGTTATTATTATTATTATTAGGATGCCAACATGCTGAACCTGGTAGAGAGCTCCATCCACCAGCCCCTGACCATGTTGTTGGTATTATTATTATTATTATTAGGATGCCAACATGCTGAACCTGGTAGAGAGCTCCATCCACCAACCCCTGACCATGTTGTTATTATTATTATTATTAGGATGTCAACATGCTGAACCTGGTAGAGAGCTCCATCCACCAGCTCCTGACCATGTTGTTGTTATTATTATTATTATTAGGATGCCAACATGCTGAACCTGGTAGAGAGCTCCATCCACCAGCCCCTGACCATGTTGTTGTTATTATTAGGTGCCAACATGCTGAACCTGGTAGAGAGCTCCATCCACCAGCACCTGACCATGTTGTTATTATTATTATTATTAGGATGTCAACATGCTGAACCTGGTAGAGAGCTCCATCCACCAGCTCCTGACCATGTTGTTGTTATTATTATTATTATTAGGATGCCAACATGCTGAACCTGGTAGAGAGCTCCATCCACCAGCCCCTGACCATGTTGTTGTTATTATTATTATTATTAGGATGCCAACATGCTGAACCTGGTAGAGAGCTCCATCCACCAGCCCCTGACCATGTTGTTATTATTATTATTATTAGGATGCCAACATGCTGAACCTGGTAGAGAGCTCCATCCACCAACCCCTGACCATGTTGTTGTTGTTATTATTATTAGGATGTCAACATGCTGAACCTGGTAGAGAGCTCCATCCACCAACCCCTGACCATGTTGTTGTTGTTATTATTATTAGGATGTCAACATGCTGAACCTGGTAGAGAGCTCCATCCACCAACCCCTGACCATGTTGTTATTATTATTATTATTAGGATGTCAACATGCTGAACCTGGTAGAGAGCTCCATCCACCAGCTCCTGACCATGTTGTTGTTATTATTATTATTATTAGGATGCCAACATGCTGAACCTGGTAGAGAGCTCCATCCACCAGCCCCTGACCATGTTGTTGTTATTATTATTATTAGGATGTCAACATGCTGAACCTGGTAGAGAGCTCCATCCACCAGCCCCTGACCATGTTGTTGTTATTATTATTATTAGGATGCCAACATGCTGAACCTGGTAGAGAGCTCCATCCACCAACCCCTGACCATGTTGTTGTTGTTATTATTATTAGGATGTCAACATGCTGAACCTGGTAGAGAGCTCCATCTACCAGCCCCTGACCATGTTGTTGTTATTATTATTATTAGGATGCCAACATGCTGAACCTGGTAGAGAGCTCCATCCACCAACCCCTGACCATGTTGTTATTATTATTATTATTATTAGGATGCCAACATGCTGAACCTGGTAGAGAGCTCCATCCACCAGCCCCTGACCATGTTGTTGTTATTATTATTATTATTAGGATGCCAACATGCTGAACCTGGTAGAGAGCTCCATCCACCAACCCCTGACCATGTTGTTGTTGTTATTATTATTAGGATGTCAACATGCTGAACCTGGTAGAGAGCTCCATCCACCAGCTCCTGACCATGTTGTTGTTATTATTATTATTATTAGGATGCCAACATGCTGAACTTGGTAGAGAGCTCCATCCACCAGCTCCTGACCATGTTGTTATTATTATTATTATTAGTATGCCAACATGCTGAACCTGGTAGAGAGCTCCATCCACCAGCCCCTGACCATGTTGTTGTTGTTATTATTATTATTATTAGGATGCCAACATGCTGAACCTGGTAGAGAGCTCCATCCACCAGCTCCTGACCATGTTGTTATTATTATTATTATTAGTATGCCAACATGCTGAACCTAGTAGAGAGCTCCATCCACCAACCCCTGACCATGTTGTTGTTGTTATTATTATTAGGATGCCGACATGCTGAACCTGGTAGAGAGCTCCATCCACCAGCCCCTGACCATGTTGTTATTATTATTAGGATGCCAACATGCTGAACCTGGTAGAGAGCTCCATCCACCAGCCCCTGACCATGTTGTTGTTGTTATTATTATTATTAGGATGCCAACATGCTGAACCTGGTAGAGAGCTCCATCCACCAGCCCCTGACCATGTTGTTGGTATTATTATTATTATTATTAGGATGCCAACATGCTGAACCTGGTAGAGAGCTCCATCCACCAGCCCCTGACCATGTTGTTGTTATTATTATTATTAGGATGCCAACATTCTGAACCTGGTAGAGAGCTCCATCCACCAGCCCCTGACCATGTTGTTGGTATTATTATTATTATTATTAGGATGCCAACATGCTGAACCTGGTAGAGAGCTCCATCCACCAACCCCTGACCATGTTGTTATTATTATTATTATTATTAGGATGCCAACATGCTGAACCTGGTAGAGAGCTCCATCCACCAGCCCCTGACCATGTTGTTGTTATTATTATTATTATTAGGATGCCAACATGCTGAACCTGGTAGAGAGCTCCATCCACCAGCCCTGACCATGTTGTTATTATTATTATTATTATTAGGATGCCAACATGATGAACCTGGTAGAGAGCTCCATCCACCAGCCCCTGACCATGTTGTTATTATTATTATTATTATTAGGATGCCAACATGCTGAACCTGGTAGAGAGCTCCATCCACCAGCCCCTGACCATGTTATTATTATTATTATTAGGATGCCAACATGCTGAACCTGGTAGAGAGCTCCATCCACCAGCCCCTGACCATGTTATTATTATTATTATTAGGATGCCAACATGCTGAACCTGGTAGAGAGCTCCATCCACCAACCCCTGACCATGTTGTTGTTATTATTATTATTATTATTAGGATGCCAACATGCTGAACCTGGTAGAGAGCTCCATCCACCAGCCCCTGACCATGTTGTTATTATTATTATTATTATTAGGATGTCAACATGCTGAACCTGGTAGAGAGCTCCATCCACCAGCCCCTGACCATGTTGTTGTTATTATTATTATTATTAGGATGCCAACATGCTGAACCTGGTAGAGAGCTCCATCCACCAACCCCTGACCATGTTGTTGTTGTTATTATTATTATTAGGATGCCAACATGCTGAACCTGGTAGAGAGCTCCATCCACCAGCCCCTGACCATGTTGTTATTATTATTATTAGGATGCCAACATGATGAACCTGGTAGAGAGCTCCATCCACCAGCCCCTGACCATGTTGTTGTTATTATTATTATTATTAGGATGCCAACATGCTGAACCTGGTAGAGAGCTCCATCCACCAGCCCCTGACCATGTTGTTATTATTATTATTATTATTATTAGGATGCCAACATGCTAAACCTGGTAGAGAGCTCCATCCACCAGCCCTGACCATGTTGTTATTATTATTATTATTATTAGGATGCCAACATGCTGAACCTGGTAGAGAGCTCCATCCACCAGCCCCTGACCATGTTGTTATTAATATTATTGGGATGCCAACATGCTGAACCTGGTAGAGAGCTCCATCCACCAGCCCCTGACCATGTTGTTATTATTATTATTATTATTAGGATGCCAACATGCTGAACCTGGTAGAGAGCTCCATCCACCAGCCCCTGACCATGTTGTTATTATTATTATTATTATTAGGATGCCAACATGCTGAACCTGGTAGAGAGCTCCATCCACCAGCCCCTGACCATGTTGTTATTATTATTATTATTAGGATGCCAACATGCTGAACCTGGTAGAGAGCTCCATCCACCAGCCCCTGACCATGTTGTTATTATTATTATGATGCCAACATGCTGAACCTGGTAGAGAGCTCCATCCACCAGCCCCTGACCATGTTGTTATTATTATTATTATTAGGATGCCAACATGCTGAACCTGGTAGAGAGCTCCATCCACCAGCCCCTGACCATGTTGTGGCCGTCTGACGCTGCTCTCAGCTCTCTGTCTGAAGAGAGACAACACTGGCTCTACAGTCTTGATCACAGGGACAAACTCAGAGCCATCATCAAAGCTCACATCATACGCAATATCAAGGTGAGGCTATGGGTGCATCACAAATGTTTTGATATAAATCTTGTATTGATTATAACGAGGTTGATCTCTCTCTACAGAAGATGACCTTGACGTCTGTCTCTACCTACCGGACAATGCACGGATCAACCTTCACCTTTAGCTGTAACAAGAAAGTCGTTGTGAGTAGCTTCAACCTCATTTACACCTCTGCGTCTGACACCCCGTTCCCGATATAGGGCACTGCTTTTGACCAGAGCCCATCGGTGCACTATAAAGGGAATAGGGTCTAAAATAGTGCACTATATAGGGAATAGGGTCTAAAGTAGTGCACTATATAGGGAAAAGGGTCTAAAGTAGTGCACTATATAGGGAATAGGGTCTAAAGTAGTGCACTATATAGGGAATAGGGTCTAAAGTAGTGCACTATATAGGGAAAAGGGTCTAAAGTAGTGCACTATATAGGGAAAAGGGTCTAAAGTAGTGCACTATATAGGGAATAGGGTCTAAAGTAGTGCACTATATAGGGAAAAGGGTCTAAAGTAGTGCACTATATAGGGAAAAGGGTCTAAAGTAGTGCACTATATAGGGAATAGGGTCTAAAGTAGTGCACTATATAGGGAAAAGGGTCTAAAGTAGTGCACTATATAGGGAATAGGGTCTAAAGTAGTGCACTATATAGGGAAAAGGGACTAAAGTAGTGCACTATATAGGGAAAAGGGTCTAAAGTAGTGCACTATATAGGGAATATCAAATCAAATCAAAGTTTATTTGCCACATGCGCTGAATACAACAGGTGTAGTAGACCTTACAGTGAAATGCTGAATACAACAGGTGTAGTAGACCTTACAGTGATATGCTGAATACAACAGGTGTAGTAGACCTTACAGTGAAATGCTGAATACAACAGGTGTAGTAGACCTTACAGTGAAATGCTGAATACAACAGGTGTAGTAGACCTCACAGTGAAATGCTGAATACAACAGGTGTAGTAGACCTCACAGTGAAATGCTGAATACAACAGGTGTCGACCTTAGTGAAATGCTGAATACAACAGTTGTAGACCTTAGTGAAATGCTGAATTCAACAGGTGTAGTAGACCTTACAGTGAAATGCTGAATACAGCAGGTGTAGTAGACCTTACCGTGAAATACTGACTTACAGGCTCTAACCAACAGTGCAATTTTTAAGTAGAAAATAGGTATGAGGTAAAAAATAGATAAGTAAAGAAATAAAAAACAGTAAAATAACAGTGAAAATAACAGTAGAGAACCTATAACCGTAGCGAGGCTATATACAGGTGATACCGGTACAGAGTCAATGTGCGGAGGCACCGGGTAGTCGAGGTAATTGAGGTAATATGTACATGAATGTATAGTTAGTGACTATGCATAGATGATAAACAGAGAGTAGCAGCAGAGTAAAAGAGGGGTTGGGGGAGGGAGTGGCGGGACACAATGTAAATAGTCTGGGTAGCCATTTGATTACCTGTTCAGGAGTGGGGTAAAAGCTGTTGAGACTTTTGGTCCTAGACTTGGAGCTCTGGTACCGCAGTCTATGATTGGGGTGGCTGGAGTCTTTGACAATTTTTAGGGCCTCCCTCTGACACTGCCTGGTGTAGAAGTCCTGGACGGCAGGCAAATTATCCCCAGTGATGTACTGGGTCGTACGCACTACCCTCTGTAGTTCCTTGCGGTCGGAGGCCGAGCAGTTGCCGTACCAGGCAGAGATGCAACCAATCAGGATGCTCTCGATGTTGCAGCTGTAGAACCTTTTAAGGATCTCGGGACCCATGCCAAATCTTTTTAGTTTCCTGAGGGGGAATAGGTTTTGTCGTGCCCTCTTCACAACTGTCTTGGTGTGTTTGGACCATTCTAGTTTGTTGGTGATGTGGACACCAAGGAACTTGAAGCTCTCAACCTGCTTCACTACAGCCCCATCGATGAGAATGGGGGTGTGCTCGGTCCTCCTTTTCCTGTAGTCCACAATCATCAAATCAAATCAAATGTATTTATATAGCCCTTCGTACATCAGCTGATATCTCAAAGTGTTGTACAGAAACCCAGCCTAAAACCCCAAACGGCAAGCAATGCAGGTGTAGAAGCACGGTGGCTAGGAAAAACTCCCTAGAAAGGCCAAAACCTAGGAAGAAACCTAGAGAGGAACCAGGCTATGAGAGGTGGCCAGTCCTCTTCTGGCTGTGCCGGGTGGAGATTATAACAGAACATGGCCAAGATGTTCAAATGTTCATAAATGACCAGCATGGTCAAATAATAATAATCACAGTAGTTGTCACGGGTGCCGCAAGTCAGCACCTCAGGAGTAAATGTCAGTTGGCTTTTCATAGCCGATCATTTAAGAGTATCTCTACCGCTCCTGCGGTCTCTAGAGAGTTGAAAACAGCAGGTCTGTGACAGGTAGCACGTCCGGTGAACAGGTCAGGGTTTCATAGCCGCAGGCAGAACAGTTTAAACTGGAGCAGCAGCATGGCCAGGTGGACTGGGGACAGCAAGGAGTCATCATGCCAGGTCGTCCTGAGGCATGGTCCTAGGGCTCTGTTAGGGGAATTTCATAATTCCTTTATGCGCTCATTAATTAAAATCACTCTGTCTGTTCCTAAGAATTTGTAAGATTCTTATTTGCATAAAATAGACAGGGACCAGTCTTATTAAAATTAGATAATAGTATTTATTCTCGGAGCGCGCTCCCATTGAACCACGAACAACAGTTTATATACAAAATATGACGTCATTGGTCACAGAATGAAGCTCCTCCTCTCAACCAAGACAAAACAGGTTCAAAAGTTCATTCCAACTCACCAGCAATATCACCGGATTAACTCCTGAAGTTTCACTATAATTTATTACCACTTTAGCAGACAGTTCAAGATAATGGAAGACCTAGGGAGTCACTCGCTGCCTTATCTAAACATCCCAGGGCTAAGTTGAGTCGGTTCAACCATAGGTTAACGATCCTTTTTGCTTACTTAATAACCCACAGCACATACCTCTTCAACTAAGTTGGAATGGTGTTTATTATGTTTTAATTACTCCTTGTTCATGCTACATAATCCCTTCCTTATGAATTAATATTATTAATCAGATATAATAATACAGGGTAGAGTTCAATTAGTTAAGAGTTGAAAACAGCAGGTCTGGGACAGGTCAGGGTTCCATAACTGCAGGCAGAACAGTTGAAACTGGAACAGCAGCAAGGCCAGGTGGACTGGGGACAGCAAGGAGTCATCATGCCCAGTAGTCCTGACGTATGGTCCTAGGGCTCAGGTCCTCCGAGAGAGAGAAAGAAAGAGAGAAGGAGAGAATTAGAGAGAGCATACTTAAATTCACACAGGACACTGGATAAGACAGGAGTACTCCAGATATAACAAACTGACCCTAGCCCCCCGACACAAACTACTGCAGCATAAATACTGGAGGCTGAGACATGAGGGGTCAGGAGACACTGTGGCCCCATCCGATGATATCCCCGGACAGGGCCAAACAGGAAGGATATAACCCCACCCACTTTGCCAAAGCACAGCCCCCACACCACTAGAGGGATAGCTTCAACCACCAACTTACCATCCTGAGACAAGGCAGAGTATAGCCCACAAAGATCTCCGCCACGGCACAACCCAAGGGGGGGCGCCAACCCAGACAGGAAGATCACGTCAGTGACTCAACCCACTCAAGTGAGGCATCCCTCCTAGGGACGGCATGAAAGAGCACCAGTAAGCCAGTGACTCAGCCCCTGTAATAGGGTTAGATTACGGTGAGGGATAGGTTGTTATTCTGGCACCACCTGACCAGGTCTCTGACCTCCTCCCTATAGAATGTCTCGTCGTTATCAGTGATCAGGCCTACCACTGTTGTGTCATCTGCAAACTTAATGATGGTGTTGGAGTCGTGCCTGGCCATGCAGTCGTGGGTGAACAGGGAGTACAGGAGGGGACTGAGCATGCACCCCTGAGGGGCTCCTGTGTTGAGGATCAGCGTGGCAGATGTGTTGCTACCTACCCTCACCACCTGGGGGAGGCCCATCAGGAAGTCCAGGATCCAGTTACATAGGGAGGTGTTTAGTCCCAGGATCCTTAGCTTAGTGATGAGCTTTGAGGGCACTATGGTGTTGAACGCTGAGCTGTAGTCAATGAATAGCATTTTCACATAGGTGTTCCTTTTGTCCAGGTGGGAAAGGGTAGTGTGGAGTGCAATAGAGATTGTATCATCTGTGGTTCCGTTTTGGCGGTATGCAAATTGGAGTGGGTCTAGGGTTTCTGGGATAATGGTGTTAATGTGAGCTGCCTGTAATCCATGGCTTCTGGTTGGGGTATGTACGTACAGTCACAGTGGAGACGACGTCCTCGATGCATTTATTGATAAAGCCAGCGACTGATGTGGTGTACTCCTCAATGCCATCGGAAGAATCCCGGAACATATTCCAGTCTAAAGTAGTACACTATATACAGTTGAAGTCGGAAGTTTATATACACCTTAGCCAAATACATTTCAACTCAGTTTTTCACAATTCCTGACATTTAATCAGAGTAGAAATTCCCTGTCTTAGGTCAGTTAGGATCACCACTTTATTTTAAGAATGTGAAATGTCAGAATAATAGTAGAGAGAATGATTTATTTCAGCTTTTATTTCTTTCATCAGATTCCCAGTGGGTCAGAAGTTAACATACACTCAATTAGTATTTGGTAGCATTGCCTTTAAATGTCTTACCTTGGGTCAAATGTTTCGGGTAGCCTTCCACAAGCTTCCCACAATAAGTTGGGTGAATTTTGGCCCATTCCTCCCTGACAGAGCTGGTGTAACTGAGTTAGGTTTGTAGACCTCCTTGCTCGCACACGCTTTTTCAGTTCTGCCCACAAATGTTCTATAGGATTGAGGTCAGGGCTTTGTGATGGCCATTCCAATACCTTGACTTTGTTGTCCTTAAGCCATTTTGCCACAACTTTGGCCACTCCCACAAATCATTTTCTGAAATTTTCCAAGCTGTTTAAAGGCAACAGTCAACTTAGTGTATGTTATCTTCTGACCCACTGGAATTGTGATACAGTGAATTATAAATGAAATAATATGTAAGTAAACAATTGTTGGAAAAATTACTTGTCATGCCAAAAGTAGATGTCCTAACTGACTTGTCAAAACTATAGTTTGTTAACTTCTCTGCGCTACGCATCCCTTTTACGGGTTCACTTTCCTAAACAACCGCTAGAATTGCAGGGCGCCAAATGCATAAATATTACTAAAAATATTTATAATCATGCAATCACAAGTGAAATATAGCAAAACACAGCTTAGCTTGTTGTTAATCCACCTATCGTGTCAGATTTTGAATATATATTTTACAGCGAAATAAATTTTGTGAGTGTAGCTTTCAATGCTACAACAATTAGCCTTATATTAGCTTGGTCACGAAAGTAAGAAAAGCAATCTTCGGATGTTTCCACTCACGAGACTCCCAGTTACACAACAAATCTTATTTTTGTTCGATAAATATTACTTTTATCACAAAAAAACGCCATTTGGGTTGCGCGTTATGCTCAGAAAATCAAAGCCGTGTTCCTATCGACAAATTCCAAAAAATATCCGTAATGGTCGTAGAAACATGTCAAATGTTATTTATAATCAATCCTCAGGTTGTCTTTAACAAACATAATCGATAATATTTCAACCGGAGCATAACCTATTCAATAAGAGACAAACTCCTCCCGCGCGCGCAGGAAATATTTGGAGGACACTTGACTAGTTTTGAAAAAACTTTTCAAAATAAAAGCCTGAAACTATGTCTAAAGCCTGGTCACAGCCTGAGGAAGCCATTGGGAAAGGAATCTGGTTGATACCCCTTTAAATGGAGGTTAGACGGGCCAAGAAACACAGTTTCTTTTAAAAATATCACTTCCGGGTTACATTTTCTCAGGTTTTCGTTTGCAGAGTAACTATTGTTATACTCACAGACAATATTTTGACAGTTTTGGAAACTTTGGAGTGTTTTCTATCCTAATCTGTAAATTATATGCATATTCTACGATCTGGGCCAGAGAAAATGTCCGTTTACGTTTACATTTACATTTAAGTCATTTAGCAGACGCTCTTATCCAGAGCGACTTACAAATTGGTGCATTCACCTTATGACATCCAGTGGAACAACCACTTTACAATGGTGCATCTAAATCTTTTAAGGGGGGGGGGGGGGTCAGAAGGATTACTTTATCCTATCCTAGGTATTCCTTGAAGAGGTGGGGTTTCAGGTGTCTCCGGAAGGTGGTGATTGACTCCGCTGTCCTGGCGTCGTGAGGGAGTTTGTTCCACCATTGGGGTGCCAGAGCAGCGAACAGTTTTGACTGGGCTGAGCGGGAACTGTACTTCCTCAGTGGTAGGGAGGCGAGCAGGCCAGAGGTGGATGAACGCAGTGCCCTTGTTTGGGTGTAGGGCCTGATCAGAGCCTGAAGGTACTGAGGTGCCGTTCCCCTCACAGCTCCGTAGGCAAGCACCATGGTCTTGTAGCGGATGCGAGCTTCAACTGGAAGCCAGTGGAGAGAGCGGAGGAGCGGGGTGACGTGAGAGAACTTGGGAAGGTTGAACACCAGACGGGCTGCGGCGTTCTGGATGAGTTGTAGGGGTTTAATGGCACAGGCAGGGAGCCCAGCCAACAGCGAGTTGCAGTAATCCAGACGGGAGATGACAAGTGCCTGGATTAGGACCTGCGCCGCTTCCTGTGTGAGGCAGGGTCGTACTCTGCGGATGTTGTAGAGCATGAACCTACAGGAACGGGCCACCGCCTTGATGTTAGTTGAGAACGACAGGGTGTTGTCCAGGATCACGCCAAGGTTCTTAGCGCTCTGGGAGGAGGACACAATGGAGTTGTCAACCGTGATGGCGAGATCATGGAACGGGCAGTCCTTCCCCGGGAGGAAGAGCAGCTCCGTCTTGCCGAGGTTCAGCTTGAGGTGGTGATCCGTCATCCACACTGATATGTCTGCCAGACATGCAGAGATGCGATTCGCCACCTGGTCATCAGAAGGGGGAAAGGAGAAGATTAATTGTGTGTCGTCTGCATAGCAATGATAGGAGAGACCATGTGAGGTTATGACAGAGCCAAGTAACTTGGTGTATAGCGAGAATAGGACAGGGCCTAGAACAGAGCCCTGGGGGACACCAGTGGTGAGAGCACGTGGTGAGGAGACAGATTCTCGCCACGCCACCTGGTAGGAGCGACCTGTCAGGTAGGACGCAATCCAAGCGTGGGCCGCGCCGGAGATGCCCAACTCGGAGAGGGTGGAGAGGAGGATCTGATGGTTCACAGTATCGAAGGCAGCCGATAGGTCTAGGAGGATGAGAGCAGAGGAGAGAGAGTTAGCTTTAGCAGTGCGGAGCGCCTCCGTGATACAGAGAAGAGCAGTCTCAGTTGAATGACTAGTCTTGAAACCTGACTGATTTGGATCAAGAAGGTCATTCTGAGAGAGATAGCGGGAGAGCTGGCCACGTTTACGTTACGTTATTTAAAAAATAAATAAGTAAATCTGACCCCTAGCGCTAAGAAGTTAACAAGATATTTGTGGAGTGGTTGAAAAATTTTAATGACTCCAACCTAAGTGTATGTAAACTTCCGACTTCAACTGTAGGGAATCGTGTTTACAGTAGTGCACTATATAGGGAATAGTGTTTACAGTAGTGCACTATATAGGGAATAGTGTTTACAGTAGTACACTATATAGGGAATAGTGTTTACAGTAGTGCACTATATAGGGAATAGTGTTTACAGTAGTGCACTATATTTGGAATAGTATTTACAGTAGTGCACTATATAGGGAATAGTGTTTACAGTAGTGCACTATATAGGGAATAGTGTTTACAGTAGTGCACTATATAGGGAATAGTGTTTACAGTAGTGCACTATATAGGGAATAGTGTTTACAGTAGTGCACTATATAGGGAATAGTGTTTACAGTAGTGCACTATATAGGGAATAGTGTTTACAGTAGTGCACTATATAGGGAATAGGGGGCATTTGGGACATACACCTTATTGTTCCCCAGGGCGCAATTATAGCTGAGGATGAAAGAAAGACAATTAAGATACATGGTGCACCATCTGCTCAGATCTACTGGACCTTCTATGTTCCTCTCTTCCCGATCTCACATTTTCACCTGGTTCTAGATCTGTTGTGCCACAGGTGTCACTGACTATAGGAGTTTGGAAGAAAGCACAAACAGATCTGGGACCAGGCTAGTTCTCATCTTGTCCTGTGATTATCTTATTACCTTTCTCATGTTTGTTTGTTTGTGTCTGTCAGGGGGACATCATGGTGAATGACAACATGGCGAGGGTCCTGGATCGTTACATGATGTTTAACGGGGGTGTCGCGTACGGCATCGACCAGCTACTGGAACCTCCCGGTCTGGGTGCACACTGTGATGGACTGGAGGACAGGACTGTATACGTAAGAGACTTTAATATCACCTTCATAATATTATTATTTATTTCTAATATACAGTGGGGCAAAAAAGTATTTAGTCAGCCACCAATTGTGCAAGTTCTCCCACTTAAAAAGATGAGAGAGGCCTGTAATTTTCATCATAGGTACACTTCAACTATGACAGACAAAATGAGAAAAAAAATCCAGAAAATCACATTGTAGGATTTTTTATGAATTTATTTGCAAATTATGGTACAAAATTAAGTATTTGGTCACCTACAAACAAGCAAGATTTCTGGCTCTCACAGACCTGTAACTTCTTCTTTAAGAGGCTCCTCTGTCCTCCACTCGTTACATGTATTAATGGCACCTGTTTGAACTTGTTATCAGTATAAAAGACACCTGTCCACAACCTCAAACAGTCACACTCCAAACTCCACTATGGCCAAGACCAAAGAGCTGTCAAAGGACACCAGAAACAAAATTGTAGACCTGCACCAGGCTGGGAAGACTGAATCTGCAATAGGTAAGCAGCTTGGTTTGAAGAAATCAACTGTGGGAGCAATTATTAGGAAATGGAAGACATACAAGACCACTGATAATCTCCCTCGATCTGGGGCTCCACGCAAGATCTCACCCCGTGGGGTCAAAATGATCACAAGAACGGTGAGCAAAAATCCCAGAACCACACGGGGGGACCTAGTGAATGACCTGCAGAGAGCTGGGACCAAAGTAACAAAGCCTACCATCAGTAACACACTACGCCGCCAGGGACTCAAATCCTGCAGTGCCAGACGTGTCCCCCTGCTTAAGCCAGTACATGTCCAGGCCCGTCTGAAGTTTGCTAGAGAGCATTTGGATGATCCAGAAGAAGATTGGGAGAATGTCATATGGTCAGTTGAAACCAAAATATAACTTTTTGGTAAAAACTCAACCCGTCGCGTTTGGAGGACAAAGAATGCTGAGTTGCATCCAAAGAACACCATACCTACTGTGAAGCATGGGGGTGGAAACATCATGCTTTGGGGCTGTTTTTCTGCAAAGGGACCAGGACGACTGATCCGTGTAAAGGAAATAATGAATGGGGCCATGTATCGTGAGATTTTGAGTGAAAACCTCCTTCCATCAGCAAGGCCATTGAAGATGAAACGTGGCTGGGTCTTTCAGCATGACAATGATCCCAAACAACCGCCCGGGCAACGAAGGAGTGGCTTCGTAAGAAGCATTTCAAGGTCCTGGAGTGGCCTAGCCAGTCTCCAGATCTCAACCCCATAGAAAATCTTTGGAGGGAGTTGAAAGTCCGTGTTGCCCAGCAACAGCCCCAAAACATCACTGCTCTAGAGGAGATCTGCATGGAGGAATGGGCCAAAACACCAGCAACAGTGTGTGAAAACCTTGTGAAGACTTACAGAAAACGTTTGACCTCTGTCATTGCCAACAAAGGGTATATAACAAAGTATTGAGATAAACTTTTGTTATTGACCAAATACTTATTTTCCACCATAATTTTCAAATAAATTCATTAAAAATCCTACAATGTGATTTTCTGGAAAAAAAATACTAATTTTGTCTGTCATAGTTGAAGTGTACCTATGATATAAATGACAGGCCTCTCTCATCTTTTTAAGTGGGAGAACTTGCACAATTGGTGGCTGACTAAATACTTTTTTGCCCCACTGTATGTGGAGAGTATATGTGGAAAGTTCTGGTTCTCCAGCAGGAGACGTTTCTCCCACAGCATGTGATGTACTGGACGGACTGGACGGAGAAATGAGAAAATGATCCTCATGTGTGTCTATGGATGGATGGACAGTTTAAAGTATATGCATCGGAGATATATGAGTGTCTGTGAAACTGGAGACACAAAGACACAAAACATCAAGGCAACAACATTATAGAAACGAGGCAAAATCATTGTTAAGCCCCTTAGGATCCGCAGTGTCTACGGCCAGAATGCCTGTTTCTTTTAGTTTATGTATGAAGTCACCTCTTGGTGAAATGTTGCCGCGTTTTATAGCTACAAAGTGCAGTGAGGAAGGTGAGCTGTGTTTTTATTAAGAATAGCAGCCTTATGTTCCACAATGTTCGTTTGGTTTGACCAATAAGCAGCCTCACAGATGCTTCTTGGCTTGAACCAAGATGGCGTAGCAGTCGGACGTGTGTTTGTCTTGTCCCGTGTGAATATTAAATAGTCTGTTTCTTAATTTTTTTCCCGTATATATTTTAATCTCACTTTCCATTTACAAACTAAATATACTTTCCTGCAAACCGCCTCACCCAATGTGATACGGATCTGCTATTTTCTACCTTATAACTGGAACCTCCATCAGGAGCTAGCCAGCTAACTAGCTACTAGCTAGTAGTCACTGTTAGCCACGGCTAGCGGTCTTCACCTTCAGCCAGCTTTAGCTCAGTCAATACCTGCCAGTCTACACAGCGCGATATCAACCCAGAGCATATCGGACTGCTTTTCTCTACCACATCTCCAGATTCCTGCCGCAAGCTCTGGACCATTACACCGGATCATCGCAGCTAGCTAGCTGCAAACGAGTGGCTATTGCTGGCTAACGCCTCTGTCCCGAAGCAAGCACCAGTTAGCCTCGAGCTAGGCCCATGTCCTGGCTAGCCGACGAAGAATACCAGCTAATTCCTGGGCTTTAACACCTCTTTCGCCAATTTGCCTGGACCCTTTATTGTCGACACGGAGCCCCGCCGATCCATCATGACTGGTCTGCCGACGTAATCGTCCGATGTGGTTTCAACAGGCATTTTCCGTTGCAATGTCACCGAAGACCCATCTGCTAGCCCCGGCCCGCTAGCTTTCCTATTGCTGCTCATTGGACCCTATGATCGCTCGGCTACACAGCTGATGCCTGCTGGACTGTTCATTAACACGGTACCTCATTTTGTTTATCTGTCGGCCCCAGCCTCGAACTCTGGTCCTGCGTGTACCTATCTGACCCTCTCTGCCCATTCATCGCCATTTGCCCGTTGTTGTCTTAGCTCTCCTGATCAACACCTGTGATTGCTTTATTCCTCTCTCTAATGTCAATACGCCTTGTCTACTCCTGTCTTGGCTAGTTCTTATTGTTTTATTTCACTGTAGAGCCCTCAGTCCCACTCAACATGCCTTAGATAGCTCTTTTGCTATCTTTTGCCCCCCCCCCCCCCCACCCCCACACACACACATGCGGAGACCTCACCTGGCTTAACTGGTGCCTCCAGAGATGCAACCTCTCTCATCGTCACTCAATGTCTAGGTTTACCTCCACTGTACTCACATCCCACCATACCATTGTCTGTACATTATGCCCTGAATCTATTCTACCACCCAGAAATCTGCTCCTTTTATTCTCTGTTCCCAACGCACTAGACAACCAGTTCGTATAGCCTTTAGCCATACCCTTATCCTACTCCTCCTCTGTTCCTCTGGTGATGTAGAGGTTAACCCAGGCCCTGTAGCCCCCAGGACTAGACCTATTCCCCAGGCACTCTCATTTGTTTACTTCTGTAACCGTAAAAGCCTTGGTTTCATGCATGTTAACATCAGAAGCCTCCTCCCTAAGTTTATCTTATTCACTGCTTTAGCACACTCTGCCAACCCTGATATCTTAGCCGTGTCTGAATCCTGGCTTAGGAAGGCCACCAAAAAATTCAGAAATTTCCATCCCCAACTACAACATTTTCCGTCAAGATAGAACTGCCAAAGGGGCAGAGTTGCAATCTACTGCAGAGATAGCCTGCAGAGATCTGTCATACTATCCAGGTCTGTGCCCAAACAGTTCGAGCTTCTAATTTGAAAATCTACCTTTCCAGAAACATGTCTCTCACTGTTGCTGCTTGTTATAGACCCCCCTCAGCCCCCAGCTGTGCCCTGGACACCATATGTGAATTGATTGCCCCCCATCTATCTTCAGAGTTCGGATTGTTAGGTGACCTAAACTGGGATATGCTTAACACCCCGGCCGTCCTACAATCTAAGCTAGATGCCTTTTACATTTAAGTCATTTAGCAGACGCTCTTATCCAGAGCGACTTACAAATTGGTGCATTCACCTTATGACATCCAGTGGAACAGCCACTTTACAATAGTGCATCTAGATCTTTTAAGGGGGGGGGGGGGGGGGCAGAAGGATTGCTTTATCCTAGGTATTCCTTGAAGAGGTGGGGTTTCAGGTGTCTCCGGAAGGTGGTGATTGACTCCGCTGTCCTGGCGTCGTGAGGGAGTTTGTTCCACCATTGGGGTGCCAGAGCAGCGAACAGTTTTGACTGGGCTGAGCGGGAACTGTACTTCCTCAGTGGTAGGGAGGCGAGCAGGCCAGAGGTGGATGAACGCAGTGCCCTTGTTTGGGTGTAGGGCCTGATCAGAGCCTGAAGGTACTGAGGTGCCGTTCCCCTCACAGCTCCGTAGGCAAGCACCATGGTCTTGTAGCGGATGCGAGCTTCAACTGGAAGCCAGTGGAGAGAGCGGAGGAGCGGGGTGACGTGAGAGAACTTGGGAAGGTTGAACACCAGACGGGCTGCGGCGTTCTGGATGAGTTGTAGGGGTTTAATGGCACAGGCAGGGAGCCCAGCCAACAGCGAGTTGCAGTAATCCAGACGGGAGATGACAAGTGCCTGGATTAGGACCTGCGCCGCTTCCTGTGTGAGGCAGGGTCGTACTCTGCGGATGTTGTAGAGCATGAACCTACAGGAACGGGCCACCGCCTTGATGTTGGTGGAGAACGACAGGGTGTTGTCCAGGATCACGCCAAGGTTCTTAGCGCTCTGGGAGGAGGACACAATGGAGTTGTCAACCGTGATGGCGAGATCATGGAACGGACAGTCCTTCCCCGGGAGGAAGAGCAGCTCCGTCTTGCCGAGGTTCAGCTTGAGGTGGTGATCCGTCATCCACACTGATATGTCTGCCAGACATGCAGAGATGCGATTCGCCACCTGGTCATCTCACACATATTATCAATTAACCTACCAGGTACAACCCTAACTCTGTAAACACGGGCACCCTCATAGATATCATCCTGACCAACTTGCCCTCTAAATACACCTCTGCTGTTTTCAACCAGGATCTCGGCGACCACTGCCTCATTGCCTGCATCCGTAAGGGGTCCGCGGTCAAACAACCACTACTCATCACTGTCAAATGCTCCCTAAAACACTTCAGCAAGCAAGCCTTTCTAATCGACCTGGCCCGGGTATCCTGGAAGGATATTGACCCCATCCCGTCAGTAGAGGATGCCTGGTTGTTCTTTAAAAGTGCTTTCCTCACCATGTTAAATAAGCATGCCCCATTCAAAAAATGTAGAACTAAGAACAGATATAGCCCTTGACCAGCAGTAAAACATCCTGTGGCGTACTGCATTAACATCGAATAGCCCCCGCAATATGCAACTTTTCAGGGAAGTCAGGAACCAATATACACAGTCAGTTAGGGAAGCAAAGGAACAGAAAACAGAAATTTGCATCCTGTAGCTCAAACTCCAAAATGTTTTGGGACACTGTAAAGTCCATGGAGAATAAGAGCACCTCCTCCCAGCTGCCCACTGCACTGAGGTTAGGAAACACTGTCACCACTGATGAATCTACAACAATTGAGAATTTCAAGAAGCATTTTTCTAAGGCTAGCCATGCTTTCCACCTGGCTACCCGGCCAACAGCTCTGCACCGCCCACTGCAACTTGCCCAATCCCCCCCCCACTTTTCCTTCACCCAATCCAAATAGCTTATGTTCTGAAAGAATTGCAAAATCTGGACCCCTACAAATCAGCTGGGCGAGACAATCTGGACCCCCTCTTTCTAAAATTGTTGCAATTGTTGCAAACCCTATTACTAGTCTGTTCAACCTCTCTTTCGTAACGTCTGAGATCCCTATGATTGGAAAGCTGCCGCGGTCATCCCCCTCTTCAAAGGGGGAGACACTCTAGATCCACATTGTTAAAGACCAATATCCATCCTGCCCTGCCTTTCTAAAGTCTTCAAAAGCCAAGTTAACAAACAGATCACCAACCATTTGGAATCCCACTGTACCTTCTCCACTATGCAATTTGGTTTCAGAGCTGGTAATGGGTGCACCTCAGCCATGCTTAAGGTCCTAAACGATATCATAACCGCCATCGATAAAAGACAGTACTGTGCAGCCATCTTCATCGACCTGGCCAAGGCTTTTGACTCTGTCAATCACCGCATTCTTAACGGCAGACTCAACCGCCTTGGTTTCTCAAATGACTGGCTTGCCTGGTTCACCAACTACTTCTCAGATAGAGTTCAGTGTGTCAAATCGGAGGGCCTGTTGTCCGGACCTCTTGCAATCTCTATGGGGGTGCCACAGGGTTCAATTCTCGGGCCTACTCTTTTCTCTGTATCTAATAATGATGTCGCTCTTGCTGCTGGTCATTCTCTGATCCACCTCTACGCAGACGACACCATTCTGTATACATCTGGCCATTCTTTGGACACTGTGTTAACAAACTTCCAAACGAGTTTCAATGCCATACAACACTCCTTCCGTGGCCTCCAACTGCTCCTAAATGCAAGTCAAACACATGCTCTTCAACCGATCGCTACCCGCACCTGCCCGCCCGTCCAGCATCACTACTCTGGACGGTTCTGACTTGGAATATGTGGACGACTACAAATAACTAGTGAAATAAGACAATAATCAGTAACCAGAACAACAATGGACATACTGACATTAAGGAGAGGCATGCATAGCCGAGTGATCATAGGAGTCCAGTGAGTAGTGAGGCTGGTTGGAGACACGGTGATTCAGACAGCTAGCGGGCCGGGGCTAGCAAGCTACAGAAGGGCCTCAGAGGGATGTTGCGACGGAGGAAGTCTGTTTATAGCCTCCTCGTGCAGAGCCTCCTCGTGCGTTTACGTCGGTAGACCAGTCGTGATGGATTAGTAGGGTTCCGTGTGGTAAAGGGGACCAGTCCAATTGGCAAAAATAGGTATAGTGGCCCAAGAAATTGTCCGATAGACCTATTCAGCAAACAGCCGATATGCTCTAGACAGCTAGCGGGCCGCGGTTAGCAGGCTAGCAGATGGGCATTCAGGGGACGTCGCGACGAAGGGGCCAGTTGAATAACCCCCTCGGTCAGATAACGTCGGTAGTCCAGTCGTGATGGATCGGCGGGGCTCTGCACCGGCAGTAAAAGGGGTCCAGGCCAATTGGCAAAATAGGTATTGTAGCCCAGGAGTGGCTGATGGACCTCTTCAGCTAGCCGGGAGATGGGCCTAGCATGGGCTAGCTCCAGGCTAGTTGGTTCTTGCTTTGGGACAGAGACGTTATCCAGGAGTAGACACTCGGATAGCAGCTAGCTAGCTACAATGATCCAGGTGAAAAGGTTCAGAGCTTGCGGTAGGAATCTGGGGGTATGGAGGAAAATAAGTCCGTTTTGCTCTGGTTAGAATCGCGTTGTGCAAACTGGCGAGAGTTTTCCGAGCTAAAGGTTAGCTGATGACCCCTAGCAGTGGTTAGCTGACTACTAGCTAGTAGCTAGTCAGCTGGCTAGTTTCTGTTAAGGGGTTCCGATTCAGAAGTAAAGAAAAGTACTTTAGAAAAAAGCAGATCCACACCACATTGGGTGAAGTGGGTTGCAGGAGAATATTTAGAAGTTGAGGTTTAGAAAAAGATTTTAAAAATATATAAAAGAGATATAATACACGGGACACGACAAAGACGTCTGACTGCTACGCCATCTTGGAATCAAGAAAATAAGTTGTTCTTCATTACACACCATGGACCAACAAATATTATTTACATCAACAACATAGGAATCACTACAAAACGTATCGTTCTGTATGTGTGTTGTTAGAGTCGATGTGGAAGCTGCTTGAGTCCCCGCCGCTGTCCCCAAGGAACTGAAGATATGGTGAGCTCACACACACACACACACACACACACACACACACACACACACACACACACACACACACACACACACACACACACACACACACACACACACACACACACACACACACACACACACACACACACACACTAACCATAAGGCACCATTTCCTGCCTTTCACAGGGCAAGACTGAGATCTGCAGCTTCATCAACCCCTACTCTATGCTCTACCCTCAACGCCACAGTGTGATGTATGACCACGACTTCAGGTAGGGAGACTCCACAGTGATGCATAACCACGACTTCAGGTAGGGAGACTCCACAGTGATGCATAACCACGACTTCAGGTAGGGAGACTCCACAGTGATGCATAACCACGACTTCAGGTAGGGAGACTCCACAGTGATGTATAACCACCACTTCAGGTAGGGAGACTCCACAGTGATGCATAACCACCACTTCAGGTAGGGAGACTCCACAGTGATGCATAACCACGACTTCAGGTAGGGAGACTCCACAGTGATGCATAACCACGACTTCAGGTAGGGAGACTCCACAGTGATGTTTAACCACGACTTCAGGTAGGGAGACTCCACAGTGATGTTTAACCATGACTTCAGGTAGGGAGACTCCACAGTGATGTTTAACCACGACTTCAGGTAGGGAGACTCCACAGTGATGCATAACCACCACTTCAGGTAGGGAGACTCCACAGGGATGCATAACCACCACTTCAGGTAGGGAGACTCCACAGTGATGTTTAACCACGACTTCAGGTAGGGAGACTCCACAGTGATGCATAACCACCACTTCAGGTAGGGAGACTCCACAGTGATGCATACTCACGACTTCAGGTAGGGAGACTCCACAGTGATGTTTGACCATGACTTCAGATAGGGAGACTCCACAGTGATGTTTGACCATGACTTCAGGTAGGGAGTATTATTCTTCTTCATCCTCTTCTTCTACAGCCTCTACCCCTCTATGTCGAGGCACAACATGGGCCAAAGGATGGGCTGTAAGAGGATGTGTAAGAGTCAAGCCTGGGTCACTAGTTGCTGTAAGAACCACTATGGAAGAGATTGCAAAGGTGAGCCTTCCCACTGCCTCAGATAATGATATACATGACATGATATACAGTGTCCTCAGATAGAAGACATGCTAGACAGTGTCCTCAGATAGAAGACATGCTAGACAGTGTCCTCAGATAGAAGACATGATATACAGTGTCCTCAGATAGAAGACATGATATACAGTGTCCTCAGATAGAAGACATGATATACAGTGTCCTCAGATAGTAGACATGATATACAGTGTCCTCAGATAGTAGACATGATATACAGTGTCCTCAGATAGAAGACATGATATACAGTGTCCTCAGATAGAAGATATGATATACAGTGTCCTCAGATAGAAGACATGATATACAGTGTCCTCAGATAGTAGACATGATATACAGTGTCCTCAGATAGTAGACATGATATACAGTGTCCTCAGATAGAAGACATGATATACAGTGTCCTCAGATAGAAGACATGATATACAATGTCCTCAGATAGAAGACATGATATACAATGTCCTCAGATAGACATGATATACAGTGTCCTCAGATAGTAGACATGATATACAGTGTCCTCAGATAGAAGACATGATATACAGTGTCCTCAGATAGTAGACATGATATACAGTGTCCTCAGATAGAAGACATGATATACACTGTCCTCAGATAGACATGCTAGACAGTGTCCTCAGATAGTAGACATGATATACAGTGTCCTCAGATAGAAGACATGATATACAGTGTCCTCAGATAGTAGACATGATATACAGTGTCCTCAGATAGAAGACATGATATACAGTGTCCTCAGATAGAAGACATGATATACAGTGTCCTCAGATAGACATGCTAGACAGTGTCCTCAGATAGAAGACATGATATACAGTGTCCTCAGATAGTAGACATGATATACAGTGTCCTCAGATAGAAGACATGATATACAGTGTCCTCAGATAGAAGACATGATATACACTGTCCTCAGATAGTAGACATGATATACAGTGTCCTCAGATAGTAGACATGCTAGACAGTGTCCTCAGATAGACATGATATACAGTGTCCTCAGATAGAAGACATGATATACAGTGTCCTCAGATAGAAGACATGATATACAATGTCCTCAGATAGACATGCTAGACAGTGTCCTCAGATAGAAGACATGATATACAGTGTCCTCAGATAGAAGACATGATATACAGTGTCCTCAGATAGTAGACATGATATACAGTGTCCTCAGATAGAAGACATGATATACAGTGTCCTCAGATAGTAGACATGATATACAGTGTCCTCAGATAGAAGACATGATATACAGTGTCCTCAGATAGAAGACATGATATACAGTGTCCTCAGATAGAAGACATGATATACAGTGTCCTCAGATAGAAGACATGATATACACTGTCCTCAGATAGTAGACATGATATACAGTGTCCTCAGATAGTAGACATGCTAGACAGTGTCCTCAGATAGACATGATATACAGTGTCCTCAGATAGAAGACATGATATACAGTGTCCTCAGATAGTAGACATGATATACAGTGTCCTCAGATAGACATGCTAGACAGTGTCCTCAGATAGACATGATATACAGTGTCCTCAGATAGAAGACATGATATACAGTGTCCTCAGATAGAAGACATGATATACAGTGTCCTCAGATAGAAGACATGATATACAGTGTCCTCAGATAGAAGACATGATATACAGTGTCCTCAGATAGAAGACATGATATACAGTGTCCTCAGATAGAAGACATGCTAGACAGTGTCCTCAGATAGTAGACATGATATACAGTGTCCTCAGATAGAAGACATGCTAGACAGTGTCCTCAGATAGAAGACATGCTAGACAGTGTCCTCAGATAGAAGACATGCTAGACAGTGTCCTCAGATAGAAGACATGATATACAGTGTCCTCAGATAGTAGACATGATATACAGTGTCCTCAGATAGAAGACATGATATACAGTGTCCTCAGATAGTAGACATGATATACAGTGTCCTCAGATAGAAGACATGATATACAGTGTCCTCAGATAGCAGACATGATATACAGTGTCCTCAGATAGAAGACATGATATACAGTGTCCTCAGATAGAAGACATGATATACAGTGTCCTCAGATAGAAGACATGATATACAGTGTCCTCAGATAGAAGACATGATATACAGTGTCCTCAGATAGCAGACATGATATACAGTGTCCTCAGATAGAAGACATGATATACAGTGTCCTCAGATAGAAGACATGATATACAGTGTCCTCAGATAGCAGACATGATATACAGTGTCCTCAGATAGAAGACATGATATACAATGTCCTCAGATAGAAGACATGATATACAGTGTCCTCAGATAGAAGACATGATATACAATGTCCTCAGATAGAAGACATGATATACAGTGTCCTCAGATAGAAGACATGATATACAATGTCCTCAGATAGAAGACATGATATACAGTGTCCTCAGATAGAAGACATGATATACAGTGTCCTCAGATAGTAGACATGATATACAGTGTCCTCAGATAGTAGACATGATATACAGTGTCCTCAGATAGAAGACATGATATACAGTGTCCTCAGATAGTAGACATGATATACAGTGTCCTCAGATAGAAGACATGATATACAGTGTCCTCAGATAGCAGACATGATATACAGTGTCCTCAGATAGAAGACATGATATACAGTGTCCTCAGATAGTAGACATGATATACAGTGTCCTCAGATAGAAGACATGATATACAGTGTCCTCAGATAGTAGACATGATATACAGTGTCCTCAGATAGTAGACATGATATACAGTGTCCTCAGATAGAAGACATGATATACAGTGTCCTCAGATAGCAGACGTGATATACAATGTCCTCAGATAGACATGCTAGACAGTGTCCTCAGATAGAAGACATGATATACAGTGTCCTCAGATAGAAGACATGATATACAGTGTCCTCAGATAGTAGACATGATATACAATGTCCTCAGATAGAAGACATGATATACAATGTCCTCAGATAGAAGACATGATATACAGTGTCCTCAGATAGAAGACATGATATACAGTGTCCTCAGATAGTAGACATGATATACAGTGTCCTCAGATAGTAGACATGATATACAATGTCCTCAGATAGAAGACATGATATACAGTGTCCTCAGATAGTAGACATGATATACAATGTCCTCAGATAGAAGACATGATATACAGTGTCCTCAGATAGAAGACATGATATACAATGTCCTCAGATAGAAGACATGATATACAGTGTCCTCAGATAGAAGACATGATATACAATGTCCTCAGATAGACATGCTAGACAGTGTCCTCAGATAGAAGACATGATATACAGTGTCCTCAGATAGAAGACATGATATACAATGTCCTCAGATAGAAGACATGATATACAGTGTCCTCAGATAGAAGACATGATATACAATGTCCTCAGATAGACATGCTAGACAGTGTCCTCAGATAGTAGACATGATATACAGTGTCCTCAGATAGTAGACATGATATACAATGTCCTCAGATAGAAGACATGATATACAGTGTCCTCAGATAGTAGACATGATATACAATGTCCTCAGATAGAAGACATGATATACAGTGTCCTCAGATAGAAGACATGATATACAATGTCCTCAGATAGAAGACATGATATACAGTGTCCTCAGATAGAAGACATGATATACAATGTCCTCAGATAGACATGCTAGACAGTGTCCTCAGATAGAAGACATGATATACAGTGTCCTCAGATAGAAGACATGATATACAATGTCCTCAGATAGAAGACATGATATACAGTGTCCTCAGATAGAAGACATGATATACAATGTCCTCAGATAGACATGCTAGACAGTGTCCTCAGATAGTAGACATGATATACAGTGTCCTCAGATAGAAGACATGATATACAGTATCCTCAGATAGTAGACATGATATACAATGTCCTCAGATAGCAGACATGATATACAGTGTCCTCAGATAGACATGCTAGACAGTGTCCTCAGATAGAAGACATGATATACAGTGTCCTCAGATAGAAGACATGATATACAGTGTCCTCAGATAGCAGACATGATATACAGTGTCCTCAGATAGAAGACATGATATACAGTGTCCTCAGATAGAAGACATGATATACAGTGTCCTCAGATAGCAGACATGATATACAGTGTCCTCAGATAGAAGACATGATATACAGTGTCCTCAGATAGAAGACATGATATACAGTGTCCTCAGATAGAAGACATGATATACAGTGTCCTCAGATAGAAGACATGATATACAGTGTCCTCAGATAGAAGACATGATATACAGTGTCCTCAGATAGCAGACATGATATACAGTGTCCTCAGATAGAAGACATGATATACAGTGTCCTCAGATAGAAGACATGATATACAGTGTCCTCAGATAGTAGACATGATATACAGTGTCCTCAGATAGAAGACATGATATACAGTGTCCTCAGATAGTAGACATGATATACAGTGTCCTCAGATAGAAGACATGATATACACTGTCCTCAGATAGACATGCTAGACAGTGTCCTCAGATAGAAGACATGATATACAGTGTCCTCAGATAGACATGCTAGACAGTGTCCTCAGATAGTAGACATGATATACAGTGTCCTCAGATAGAAGACATGATATACAGTGTCCTCAGATAGTAGACATGATATACAGTGTCCTCAGATAGAAGACATGATATACAGTGTCCTCAGATAGAAGACATGATATACAGTGTCCTCAGATAGACATGCTAGACAGTGTCCTCAGATAGAAGACATGATATACAGTGTCCTCAGATAGTAGACATGATATACAGTGTCCTCAGATAGAAGACATGATATACAGTGTCCTCAGATAGAAGACATGATATACACTGTCCTCAGATAGTAGACATGATATACAGTGTCCTCAGATAGTAGACATGCTAGACAGTGTCCTCAGATAGACATGATATACAGTGTCCTCAGATAGAAGACATGATATACAGTGTCCTCAGATAGAAGACATGATATACAATGTCCTCAGATAGACATGCTAGACAGTGTCCTCAGATAGAAGACATGATATACAGTGTCCTCAGATAGAAGACATGATATACAGTGTCCTCAGATAGTAGACATGATATACAGTGTCCTCAGATAGAAGACATGATATACAGTGTCCTCAGATAGTAGACATGATATACAGTGTCCTCAGATAGAAGACATGATATACAGTGTCCTCAGATAGAAGACATGATATACAGTGTCCTCAGATAGAAGACATGATATACAGTGTCCTCAGATAGAAGACATGATATACACTGTCCTCAGATAGTAGACATGATATACAGTGTCCTCAGATAGTAGACATGCTAGACAGTGTCCTCAGATAGACATGATATACAGTGTCCTCAGATAGAAGACATGATATACAGTGTCCTCAGATAGTAGACATGATATACAGTGTCCTCAGATAGACATGCTAGACAGTGTCCTCAGATAGACATGATATACAGTGTCCTCAGATAGAAGACATGATATACAGTGTCCTCAGATAGAAGACATGATATACAGTGTCCTCAGATAGAAGACATGATATACAGTGTCCTCAGATAGAAGACATGATATACAGTGTCCTCAGATAGAAGACATGATATACAGTGTCCTCAGATAGAAGACATGCTAGACAGTGTCCTCAGATAGTAGACATGATATACAGTGTCCTCAGATAGAAGACATGCTAGACAGTGTCCTCAGATAGAAGACATGCTAGACAGTGTCCTCAGATAGAAGACATGCTAGACAGTGTCCTCAGATAGAAGACATGATATACAGTGTCCTCAGATAGTAGACATGATATACAGTGTCCTCAGATAGAAGACATGATATACAGTGTCCTCAGATAGTAGACATGATATACAGTGTCCTCAGATAGAAGACATGATATACAGTGTCCTCAGATAGCAGACATGATATACAGTGTCCTCAGATAGACATGCTAGACAGTGTCCTCAGATAGAAGACATGATATACAGTGTCCTCAGATAGAAGACATGATATACAGTGTCCTCAGATAGAAGACATGATATACAGTGTCCTCAGATAGCAGACATGATATACAGTGTCCTCAGATAGAAGACATGATATACAGTGTCCTCAGATAGAAGACATGATATACAGTGTCCTCAGATAGCAGACATGATATACAGTGTCCTCAGATAGAAGACATGATATACAGTGTCCTCAGATAGCAGACATGATATACAGTGTCCTCAGATAGAAGACATGATATACAATGTCCTCAGATAGAAGACATGATATACAGTGTCCTCAGATAGAAGACATGATATACAATGTCCTCAGATAGAAGACATGATATACAGTGTCCTCAGATAGAAGACATGATATACAATGTCCTCAGATAGAAGACATGATATACAGTGTCCTCAGATAGTAGACATGATATACAGTGTCCTCAGATAGAAGACATGATATACAGTGTCCTCAGATAGTAGACATGATATACATTGTCCTCAGATAGAAGACATGATATACAGTGTCCTCAGATAGCAGACATGATATACAGTGTCCTCAGATAGAAGACATGATATACAGTGTCCTCAGATAGTAGACATGATATACAGTGTCCTCAGATAGAAGACATGATATACAGTGTCCTCAGATAGTAGACATGATATACAGTGTCCTCAGATAGTAGACATGATATACAGTGTCCTCAGATAGAAGACATGATATACAGTGTCCTCAGATAGCAGACGTGATATACAATGTCCTCAGATAGACATGCTAGACAGTGTCCTCAGATAGAAGACATGATATACAGTGTCCTCAGATAGAAGACATGATATACAGTGTCCTCAGATAGTAGACATGATATACAATGTCCTCAGATAGAAGACATGATATACAATGTCCTCAGATAGAAGACATGATATACAGTGTCCTCAGATAGAAGACATGATATACAGTGTCCTCAGATAGTAGACATGATATACAGTGTCCTCAGATAGTAGACATGATATACAATGTCCTCAGATAGAAGACATGATATACAGTGTCCTCAGATAGTAGACATGATATACAATGTCCTCAGATAGAAGACATGATATACAGTGTCCTCAGATAGAAGACATGATATACAATGTCCTCAGATAGAAGACATGATATACAGTGTCCTCAGATAGAAGACATGATATACAATGTCCTCAGATAGACATGCTAGACAGTGTCCTCAGATAGAAGACATGATATACAGTGTCCTCAGATAGAAGACATGATATACAATGTCCTCAGATAGAAGACATGATATACAGTGTCCTCAGATAGAAGACATGATATACAATGTCCTCAGATAGACATGCTAGACAGTGTCCTCAGATAGTAGACATGATATACAGTGTCCTCAGATAGTAGACATGATATACAATGTCCTCAGATAGAAGACATGATATACAGTGTCCTCAGATAGTAGACATGATATACAATGTCCTCAGATAGAAGACATGATATACAGTGTCCTCAGATAGAAGACATGATATACAATGTCCTCAGATAGAAGACATGATATACAGTGTCCTCAGATAGAAGACATGATATACAATGTCCTCAGATAGACATGCTAGACAGTGTCCTCAGATAGAAGACATGATATACAGTGTCCTCAGATAGAAGACATGATATACAATGTCCTCAGATAGAAGACATGATATACAGTGTCCTCAGATAGAAGACATGATATACAATGTCCTCAGATAGACATGCTAGACAGTGTCCTCAGATAGTAGACATGATATACAGTGTCCTCAGATAGAAGACATGATATACAGTATCCTCAGATAGTAGACATGATATACAATGTCCTCAGATAGCAGACATGATATACAGTGTCCTCAGATAGACATGCTAGACAGTGTCCTCAGATAGAAGACATGATATACAGTGTCCTCAGATAGAAGACATGATATACAGTGTCCTCAGATAGCAGACATGATATACAGTGTCCTCAGATAGAAGACATGATATACAGTGTCCTCAGATAGAAGACATGATATACAGTGTCCTCAGATAGCAGACATGATATACAGTGTCCTCAGATAGAAGACATGATATACAGTGTCCTCAGATAGAAGACATGATATACAGTGTCCTCAGATAGAAGACATGATATACAGTGTCCTCAGATAGAAGACATGATATACAGTGTCCTCAGATAGAAGACATGATATACAGTGTCCTCAGATAGCAGACATGATATACAGTGTCCTCAGATAGAAGACATGATATACAGTGTCCTCAGATAGTAGACATGATATACAGTGTCCTCAGATAGAAGACATGATATACAGTGTCCTCAGATAGAAGACATGATATACAGTGTCCTCAGATAGAAGACATGATATACAGTGTCCTCAGATAGCAGACATGATATACAGTGTCCTCAGATAGAAGACATGATATACAGTGTCCTCAGATAGAAGACATGATATACAGTGTCCTCAGATAGAATACATGATATACAGTGTCCTCAGATAGTAGACATGATATACAGTGTCCTCAGATAGAAGACATGATATACAGTGTCCTCAGATAGTAGACATGATATACAGTGTCCTCAGATAGAAGACATGATATACAGTGTCCTCAGATAGAAGACATGATATACAGTGTCCTCAGATAGTAGACATGATATACAGTGTCCTCAGATAGAAGACATGATATACAGTGTCCTCAGATAGTAGACATGATATACAGTGTCCTCAGATAGTAGACATGATATACAGTGTCCTCAGATAGAAGACATGATATACAGTGTCCTCAGATAGTAGACATGATATACAGTGTCCTCAGATAGAAGACATGATATACAGTGTCCTCAGATAGTAGACATGATATACAGTGTCCTCAGATAGTAGACATGATATACAGTGTCCTCAGATAGTAGACATGATATACAGTGTCCTCAGATAGAAGACATGATATACAGTGTCCTCAGATAGAAGACATGATATACAGTGTCCTCAGATAGTAGACATGATATACAGTGTCCTCAGATAGAAGACATGATATACAGTGTCCTCAGATAGTAGACATGATATACAGTGTCCTCAGATAGTAGACATGATATACAGTGTCCTCAGATAGAAGACATGATATACAGTGTCCTCAGATAGAAGACATGATATACAGTGTCCTCAGATAGTAGACATGATATACAGTGTCCTCAGATAGAAGACATGATATACAGTGTCCTCAGATAGAAGACATGATATACAGTGTCCTCAGATAGAAGACATGATATACAGTGTCCTCAGATAGAAGACATGATATACAGTGTCCTCAGATAGTAGACATGATATACAGTGTCCTCAGATAGAAGACATGATATACAGTGTCCTCAGATAGTAGACATGATATACAGTGTCCTCAGATAGTAGACATGATATACAGTGTCCTCAGATAGAAGACATGATATACAGTGTCCTCAGATAGTAGACATGATATACAGTGTCCTCAGATAGAAGACATGATATACAGTGTCCTCAGATAGTAGACATGATATACAGTGTCCTCAGATAGTAGACATGATATACAGTGTCCTCAGATAGTAGACATGATATACAGTGTCCTCAGATAGAAGACATGATATACAGTGTCCTCAGATAGTAGACATGATATACAGTGTCCTCAGATAGAAGACATGATATACAGTGTCCTCAGATAGTAGACATGATATACAGTGTCCTCAGATAGTAGACATGATATACAGTGTCCTCAGATAGAAGACATGATATACAGTGTCCTCAGATAGAAGACATGATATACAGTGTCCTCAGATAGTAGACATGATATACAGTGTCCTCAGATAGTAGACATGATATACAGTGTCCTCAGATAGAAGACATGATATACAGTGTCCTCAGATAGAAGACATGATATACAGTGTCCTCAGATAGAAGACATGATATACAGTGTCCTCAGATAGAAGACATGATATACAGTGTCCTCAGATAGAAGACATGATATACAGTGTCCTCAGATAGAAGACATGATATACAGTGTCCTCAGATAGTAGACATGATATACAGTGTCCTCAGATAGAAGACATGATATACAGTGTCCTCAGATAGCGTACATGATATACAGTGTCCTCAGATAGTAGACATGATATACACTGTCCTCAGATAGTAGACATGATATACAGTGTCCTCAGATAGCGTACATGATATACAGTGTCCTCAGATAGTAGACATGATATACACTGTCCTCAGATAGAAGACATGATATACACTGTCCTCAGATAGTAGACATGATATACAGTGTCCTCAGATAGCGTACATGATATACAGTGTCCTCAGATAGTAGACATGATATACACTGTCCTCAGATAGCAGACATGATATACAGTGTCCTCAGATAGAAGACATGATATACAGTGTCCTCAGATAGTAGACATGATATACACTGTCCTCAGATAGCGGACATGATATACACTGTCCTCAGATAGTAGACATGATATACAGTGTCCTCAGATAGCGTACATGATATACAGTGTCCTCAGATAGTAGACATGATATACACTGTCCTCAGATAGTAGACATGATATACACTGTCCTCAGATAGCGGACATGATATACACTGTCCTCAGATAGTAGACATGATATACAGTGTCCTCAGATAGAAGACATGATATACAGTGTCCTCAGATAGAAGACATGATATACAGTGTCCTCAGATAGCAGACATGATATACAGTGTCCTCAGATAGAAGACATGATATACAGTGTCCTCAGATAGAAGACATGATATACAGTGTCCTCAGATAGCAGACATGATATACAGTGTCCTCAGATAGAAGACATGATATACAATGTCCTCAGATAGAAGACATGATATACAGTGTCCTCAGATAGAAGACATGATATACAATGTCCTCAGATAGAAGACATGATATACAATGTCCTCAGATAGAAGACATGATATACAGTGTCCTCAGATAGAAGACATGATATACAGTGTCCTCAGATAGTAGACATGATATACAGTGTCCTCAGATAGTAGACATGATATACAGTGTCCTCAGATAGAAGACATGATATACAGTGTCCTCAGATAGTAGACATGATATACATTGTCCTCAGATAGAAGACATGATATACAGTGTCCTCAGATAGCAGACATGATATACAGTGTCCTCAGATAGAAGACATGATATACAGTGTCCTCAGATAGTAGACATGATATACAGTGTCCTCAGATAGAAGACATGATATACAGTGTCCTCAGATAGTAGACATGATATACAGTGTCCTCAGATAGTAGACATGATATACAGTGTCCTCAGATAGAAGACATGATATACAGTGTCCTCAGATAGCAGACGTGATATACAATGTCCTCAGATAGACATGCTAGACAGTGTCCTCAGATAGAAGACATGATATACAGTGTCCTCAGATAGAAGACATGATATACAGTGTCCTCAGATAGTAGACATGATATACAATGTCCTCAGATAGAAGACATGATATACAATGTCCTCAGATAGAAGACATGATATACAGTGTCCTCAGATAGAAGACATGATATACAGTGTCCTCAGATAGTAGACATGATATACAGTGTCCTCAGATAGTAGACATGATATACAATGTCCTCAGATAGAAGACATGATATACAGTGTCCTCAGATAGTAGACATGATATACAATGTCCTCAGATAGAAGACATGATATACAGTGTCCTCAGATAGAAGACATGATATACAATGTCCTCAGATAGAAGACATGATATACAGTGTCCTCAGATAGAAGACATGATATACAATGTCCTCAGATAGAAGACATGATATACAGTGTCCTCAGATAGAAGACATGATATACAATGTCCTCAGATAGACATGCTAGACAGTGTCCTCAGATAGTAGACATGATATACAGTGTCCTCAGATAGTAGACATGATATACAATGTCCTCAGATAGAAGACATGATATACAGTGTCCTCAGATAGTAGACATGATATACAATGTCCTCAGATAGAAGACATGATATACAGTGTCCTCAGATAGAAGACATGATATACAATGTCCTCAGATAGAAGACATGATATACAGTGTCCTCAGATAGAAGACATGATATACAATGTCCTCAGATAGACATGCTAGACAGTGTCCTCAGATAGAAGACATGATATACAGTGTCCTCAGATAGAAGACATGATATACAATGTCCTCAGATAGAAGACATGATATACAGTGTCCTCAGATAGAAGACATGATATACAATGTCCTCAGATAGACATGCTAGACAGTGTCCTCAGATAGTAGACATGATATACAGTGTCCTCAGATAGAAGACATGATATACAGTATCCTCAGATAGTAGACATGATATGCAATGTCCTCAGATAGCAGACATGATATACAGTGTCCTCAGATAGACATGCTAGACAGTGTCCTCAGATAGAAGACATGATATACAGTGTCCTCAGATAGAAGACATGATATACAGTGTCCTCAGATAGCAGACATGATATACAGTGTCCTCAGATAGAAGACATGATATACAGTGTCCTCAGATAGAAGACATGATATACAGTGTCCTCAGATAGCAGACATGATATACAGTGTCCTCAGATAGAAGACATGATATACAGTGTCCTCAGATAGAAGACATGATATACAGTGTCCTCAGATAGAAGACATGATATACAGTGTCCTCAGATAGAAGACATGATATACAGTGTCCTCAGATAGAAGACATGATATACAGTGTCCTCAGATAGCAGACATGATATACAGTGTCCTCAGATAGAAGACATGATATACAGTGTCCTCAGATAGAAGACATGATATACAGTGTCCTCAGATAGTAGACATGATATACAGTGTCATCAGATAGAAGACATGATATACAGTGTCCTCAGATAGAAGACATGATATACAGTGTCCTCAGATAGAAGACATGATATACAGTGTCCTCAGATAGCAGACATGATATACAGTGTCCTCAGATAGAAGACATGATATACAGTGTCCTCAGATAGAAGACATGATATACAGTGTCCTCAGATAGAATACATGATATACAGTGTCCTCAGATAGTAGACATGATATACAGTGTCCTCAGATAGAAGACATGATATACAGTGTCCTCAGATAGTAGACATGATATACAGTGTCCTCAGATAGAAGACATGATATACAGTGTCCTCAGATAGAAGACATGATATACAGTGTCCTCAGATAGTAGACATGATATACAGTGTCCTCAGATAGAAGACATGATATACAGTGTCCTCAGATAGTAGACATGATATACAGTGTCCTCAGATAGTAGACATGATATACAGTGTCCTCAGATAGAAGACATGATATACAGTGTCCTCAGATAGTAGACATGATATACAGTGTCCTCAGATAGAAGACATGATATACAGTGTCCTCAGATAGTAGACATGATATACAGTGTCCTCAGATAGTAGACATGATATACAGTGTCCTCAGATAGTAGACATGATATACAGTGTCCTCAGATAGAAGACATGATATACAGTGTCCTCAGATAGTAGACATGATATACAGTGTCCTCAGATAGAAGACATGATATACAGTGTCCTCAGATAGTAGACATGATATACAGTGTCCTCAGATAGTAGACATGATATACAGTGTCCTCAGATAGAAGACATGATATACAGTGTCCTCAGATAGAAGACATGATATACAGTGTCCTCAGATAGTAGACATGATATACAGTGTCCTCAGATAGTAGACATGATATACAGTGTCCTCAGATAGAAGACATGATATACAGTGTCCTCAGATAGAAGACATGATATACAGTGTCCTCAGATAGAAGACATGATATACAGTGTCCTCAGATAGAAGACATGATATACAGTGTCCTCAGATAGAAGACATGATATACAGTGTCCTCAGATAGAAGACATGATATACAGTGTCCTCAGATAGTAGACATGATATACAGTGTCCTCAGATAGAAGACATGATATACAGTGTCCTCAGATAGCGTACATGATATACAGTGTCCTCAGATAGTAGACATGATATACACTGTCCTCAGATAGTAGACATGATATACAGTGTCCTCAGATAGCGTACATGATATACAGTGTCCTCAGATAGTAGACATGATATACACTGTCCTCAGATAGAAGACATGATATACACTGTCCTCAGATAGTAGACATGATATACAGTGTCCTCAGATAGCGTACATGATATACAGTGTCCTCAGATAGTAGACATGATATACACTGTCCTCAGATAGCAGACATGATATACAGTGTCCTCAGATAGAAGACATGATATACAGTGTCCTCAGATAGTAGACATGATATACACTGTCCTCAGATAGCGGACATGATATACACTGTCCTCAGATAGTAGACATGATATACAGTGTCCTCAGATAGCGTACATGATATACAGTGTCCTCAGATAGTAGACATGATATACAGTGTCCTCAGATAGAAGACATGATATACAGTGTCCTCAGATAGTAGACATGATATACAGTGTCCTCAGATAGAAGACATGATATACAGTGTCCTCAGATAGTAGACATGATATACAGTGTCCTCAGATAGAAGACATGATATACAGTGTCCTCAGATAGTAGACATGATATACAGTGTCCTCAGATAGTAGACATGATATACAGTGTCCTCAGATAGAAGACATGATATACAGTGTCCTCAGATAGAAGACATGATATACAGTGTCCTCAGATAGTAGACATGATATACAGTGTCCTCAGATAGTAGACATGATATACAGTGTCCTCAGATAGAAGACATGATATACAGTGTCCTCAGATAGCAGACATGATATACAGTGTCCTCAGATAGAAGACATGATATACAGTGTCCTCAGATAGAAGACATGATATACAGTGTCCTCAGATAGAAGACATGATATACAGTGTCCTCAGATAGAAGACATGATATACAGTGTCCTCAGATAGTAGACATGATATACAGTGTCCTCAGATAGAAGACATGATATACAGTGTCCTCAGATAGCGTACATGATATACAGTGTCCTCAGATAGTAGACATGATATACACTGTCCTCAGATAGTAGACATGATATACAGTGTCCTCAGATAGCGTACATGATATACAGTGTCCTCAGATAGTAGACATGATATACACTGTCCTCAGATAGAAGACATGATATACACTGTCCTCAGATAGTAGACATGATATACAGTGTCCTCAGATAGCGTACATGATATACAGTGTCCTCAGATAGTAGACATGATATACACTGTCCTCAGATAGCAGACATGATATACAGTGTCCTCAGATAGAAGACATGATATACAGTGTCCTCAGATAGTAGACATGATATACACTGTCCTCAGATAGCGGACATGATATACACTGTCCTCAGATAGTAGACATGATATACAGTGTCCTCAGATAGCGTACATGATATACAGTGTCCTCAGATAGTAGACATGATATACAGTGCCAGAGGGTATTTTCATCCATTTCGTGTGAACCGTTTAGAAATTACAACACTTTGTATACATTGTCACCACATTTTAGGGGACCAAAAGTATTGGGACAAATTCACTTGGGTATTAAAGTAGTAAAAAGTTTAGTATTTGGTCCCATGTTCATGGCACCCAATGACTACATCAAGCTTGTGACTCTACAAACTTGTTATATGCATTTGCTGTTTGTTTTGTTTGTGTTTCACGTTATTTTGTGCCCAATAGAAATGGTAAATAATGTTTTATGTCATTTTGGAGTCACTTTTATTGTAAATTAGAATAGAATATGTTTCTAAACACTCCTACATTAATGTTGACGCTACCATGATTACGGATAGTCCTGAATGAATCGTGAAGAATGATGAGGGAGAAACAAAGTAGCACAAATACGACACCCCCAAAACATGGTGTCTGTTAATGTGAGAAGTTTACATGTCTTGGGTGTATGTCACTTTCTTATTCACGATTCATTCAGGATTATCCGTAATCATGGTAGCATCAACATTAATGTAGACGTGTTTAGAAACATATTATATTCTTATTTACAATAAAAGTGACTCCAAAATGACATAAAACATTATTACAACTAAACGGTTCCCCCGATATGGATGAAGAAAATCCCTTCAAATCCAAACTTTGAGTACAGAGCCAAAAGAAGAACAATTCTTCACTGTCCCAATCATTCTTGTATTGTCTGCGTCCCAAATGGCATAGGGCCCTAGGCAAAAGCACTTTATAGGGAATAGGGTGCCATTCGAGATCCATTCATCTATATGTCCTTCGGGGGTGTCAAACTCATTCCTCAGAGGGCCAAGTGTCTGCGGGTTTTTCCCTTTCAATTAGGACCTAGACAACCAGGCGAGGGGAGTTGTCACGTAGAGTAGGCCAGAAGGCTAAACTGGAAAACCTAACCTCTATCAAAATAAAAAGATGGCGGAGCCGCAAAAGTTTGTCTGTGCAAAGGTGTTTATTTACAAAGTGATCCCGGAACAAAAACAACAGTACTGCCATCAAACATATACCTTATGGGACAGCTTAAAACAATGCTGCCCCATCCACAGCTCGATCCAAAATGCCTCTCCATGAACTGAAAGAGAGGCTCCTTTTGTAGGGCTAGACCCTCCCCTCAGAACAATTAACCCTAATTAATTAAGCAATTACCTAGTCAAACCTACATTTTCCATTTAACTAAACATACTAAAGTATATACATTGCAACACGTTTTTTATGAAACAATATCACAATATAACATTTACAAAATTACATCACTACTGACAGTGTCTTTCAATATGCCCATTTACATTAATGAGCCATTTGGGACAGGCACTACAAAGTCAGCCCATTCCCTTAGCTCAGGTCCTTATCCAGCATACCCGGAAGCTACAGAGATGGAGAGAGGAACAGAACAAACAAACAACGTGTTCATCCATAACATCCATAAGTAAAATAATTATTGCTTATATTAAATTTGAACACTTGTCTGTTTAATTCTTTATCCCATAACCGGTTACTGACGTAAGTGTGACATGTATGTACTAAGATAGAGAAGTTAACTTGTGTGTCGACCCACATTGTTAACTTATCTGATAACGGAGCGTGGAGGAGCGATGAATGTTTGCGTTAAAGTACCAAATGCTGCCCGCGGCCAGTGACGGACTTCTACGTCACAGGAGTTCCTTACTAATTAGTGACCTAGACAAGCAGGTGAGGGGAGTTCCTTACTAAGACCCAGACAACCAGGTGAGTGCAGTTCTTTAATAATTAGTGACCTAGACAACCAGGTGAGGGCAGTTCTTTACTAATTAGTGACCTAGATAACCAGGTGAGGGCAGTTCTTTACTAATTAGTGACCTAGACAACCAGGTGAGGGCAGTTCTTTACTAATTAGTGACCTAGACAACCAGGTGAGGGCAGTTCTTTACTAATTAGTGACCTAGACAACCAGGTGAGGGCAGTTCTTTACTAATTAGTGACCTAGACAACCAGGTGAGGGCAGTTCTTTACTAATTAGTGACCTAGACAACCAGGTGAGGGCAGTTCCTTACTAATTAGTGACCTAGACAAGCAGGTGAGGGGAGTTCCTTACTAATTAGTGACCCAGACAACCAGGTGAGGGCAGTTCTTTACTAATTAGTGACCCAGACAACCAGGTGAGGGGAGTTCTTTACTAAGACCCAGACAACCAGGTGAGGGCAGTTCTTTACTAATTAGTGACCTAGACAACCAGGTGAGGGCAGATCTCTACTAATTAGTGACCTAGACAACCAGGTGAGGGGAGTTCCTTACTAATTAGTGACCTAGACAACCAGGTGAGGGCAGTTCTTTACTAATTAGTGACCTAGGCAACCAGGTGAGGGGAGTTCCTTAGTAATTAGTAATCTAGACAACCAGGTGAGGGCAGTTCTTTACTAATTAGTGACCCAGACAACCAGGTGAGGGCAGTTCTTTACTAATTAGTGACCTAGACAACCAGGTGAGGGCAGTTATTTACTAATTAGTGACCTAGACAACCAGGTGAGGGCAGTTCTTTACTAATTAGTGACCTAGACAACCAGGTGAGGGCAGTTCTTTACTAATTAGTGACCTAGACAACCAGGTGAGGGCAGTTCTTTACTAATTAGTGACCTAGACAACCAGGTGAGGGCAGTTCTTTACTAATTAGTGACCTCAAATCAAATCAAATCAAATCAAATTTTATTAGTCACATACACATGGTTAGCAGATGTTAATGCGAGTGTAGCGAAATGCTTGTGCTTCTAGTTCCGACAATGCAGTAATAACCAACAAGTAATCTAACCTAACAATTCCACAACTACTACCTTACACACACACACAAGTGTAAAGGGATAAAGAATATGTACATAAAGATATATGAATGAGTGGTGGTACAGAACGGCATGGCAGATGCAGTAGATGGTATAGAGTACGGTATATACATATGAGATGAGTACTGTAGGGTATGTAAACATAAAGTGGCATAGTTTAAAGTGGCTAGTGGTACATGTATTACATAAAGATGGCAAGATGCAGTAGATGATATAGAGTACAGTATATACATATGAGATGGGTAATGTAGGGTATGTAAACATTATATTAAGTGGCATTGTTTAAAGTGGCTAGTGGTACATTTTTACATAATTTCCATCAATTCCCATTTTTAAAGTGGCTGGAGTTGAGTCAGTATGTTGGCAGCGGCCGCTAAATGTTAGTGGTGGCTGTTTAACAGTCTGATGGCCTTGAGATAGAAGCTGTTTTTCAGTCTCTCGGTCCCTGCTTTGATGCACCTGTACTGACCTCGCCTTCTGGATGATAACGGCGTGAACAGGCAGTGGCTCAGGTGGTTGTTGTCCTTGATGATCTTTTTGGCCTTCCTGTGACATTGGGTGCTGTAGGTGTCCTGGAGGGCAGGTAGTTTGCCCCTGGTGATGCGTTCTGCAGACCTCACTACCCTCTGGAGAGCCTTACGGTTGTGGGCGGAGCAGTTGCCGTACCAGGCGGTGATACAGCCCGACAGGATGCTCTCGATTGTGCATCTGTAGAAGTTTGTGAGTGCTTTATGTGACAAGCCGAATTTCTTCAGCCTCCTGAGGTTGAAGAGGCGCTGCTGCGCCTTCTTCACAACGCTGTCTGTGTGGGTGGACCAATTCAGTTTGTCCGTGATGTGTACACCGAGGAACTTAAAACTTTCCACCTTCTCCACTACTGACCCGTCGATGTGGATAGGGGGGTGCTCCCTCTGCTGTTTCCTGAAGTCCACAATCATCTCCTTTGTTTTGTTGACGTTGAGTGTGAGGTTATTTTCCTGACACCACACTCCGAGGGCCCTCACCTCCTCCCTGTAGGCCGTCTCGTCGTTGTTGGTAATCAAGCCTACCACTGTAGTGTCATCCGCAAACTTGATGATTGAGTTGGAGGCGTGCATGGCCACGCAGTCGTGGGTGAACAGGGAGTACAGGAGAGGGCTCAGAACGCACCCTTGTGGGGCCCCAGTGTTGAGGATCAGCGGGGTGGAGATGTTGTTACCTACCCTCACCACCTGGGGGCGGCCCGTCAGGAAGTCCAGGACCCAGTTGCACAGGGCGGGGTCGAGACCCAGGGTCTCGAGCTTGATGACGAGTTTGGAGGGTACTATGGTGTTAAATGCTGAGCTGTAATCGATGAACAGCATTCTCACATGGGTATTCCTCTTGTCCAGATGGGTTAGGGCAGTGTGCAGTGTGGTTGCGATTGCGTCGTCTGTGGACCTATTGGGTCGGTAAGCAAATTGGAGTGGGTCTAGGGTGTCCGGTAGGGTGGAGGTGATATGGTCCTTGACTAGTCTCTCAAAGCACTTCATGATGACGGAAGTGAGTGCTACGGGGCGGTAGTCGTTTAGCTCAGTTACCTTAGCTTTCTTGGGAACAGGAACAATGGTGGCCCTCTTGAAGCATGTGGGAACAGCAGACTGGGATAAGGATTGATTGAATATGTCCGTAAACACACCAGCCAGCTGGTCTGCGCATGCTCTGAGGACGCGGCTGGGAATGCCGTCTGGGCCTGCAGCCTTGCGAGGGTTAACACGTTTAAATGTTTTACTCACCTCGGCTGCAGTGAAGGAGAGCCCGCAGGTTTTGGTAGGGGGCCGTGTCAGTGGCACTGTATTGTCCTCAAAGCGGGCAAAAAAGTTGTTTAGCCTGTCTGGGAGCAAGACATCCTGGTCCGCGACGGGGCTGGTTTTCTTTTTGTAATCCGTGATTGACTGTAGACCCTGCCACATACCTCTTGTGTCTGAGCTGTTGAATTGCGACTCGATTTTGTCTCTGTACTGGGACTTAGCCTGTTTGATTGCCTTGCGGAGAGAATAGCTACACTGTTTGTATTCGGTCATGCTTCCGGTCACCTTGCCCTGGTTAAAAGCAGTGGTTCGCGCTTTCAGTTTCACGCGAATGCTGCCGTCAATCCACGGTTTCTGGTTTGGGAATGTTTTAATCGTTGCTGTGGGTACGACATCGTCAATGCACTTCCTAATGAACTCGCTCACCGAATCAGCATATTCGTCAATATTGTTGTTGGACGCGATGCGGAACATATTCCAATCCGCGTGATCGAAGCAGTCTTGAAGCGTAGATTCAGATTGGTCGGACCAGCGTTGAACAGACCTGAGCGCGGGAGCTTGTTGTTTGAGTTTCTGTTTGTAGGCTGGAATCAACAAAATGGAGTCGTGGTCAGCTTTTCCGAAAGGGGGGCGGGGGAGGGCCTTATATGCGTCGCGGAAATTAGTATAACAATGATCTAGGGTTTTCCCAGCCCTGGTAGCACAATCGATATGCTGATAGAATTTAGGGAGTTTTGTTTTTAGATTAGCCTTGTTAAAATCCCCAGCTACGATGAATGCAGCCTCAGGGTGTGTGGTTTCCAGTTTACAAAGAGTCAGATAAAGTTCGTTCAGGGCCATCGATGTGTCTGCTTGGGGGGGAATATATACGGCTGTGATTATGATTGAAGAGAATTCCCTTGGTAGATAATGCAGTCGACATTTGATTGTGAGGAGTTCTAGATCAGGTGAACAGAATGACTTGAGTTCCTGTGTGTTGTTATGATGATCACACCACTTCTCGTTAATCATAAGGCATACCCCCCCGCCCCTCTTCTTACCGGAAAGATGTTTGTTTCTGTCGGCGCGATGCATGAAGAAACCAGCTGGCTGCACCGACTCCGTTAGCGTCCCTTGAGTTAGCCATGTTTCCGTGAAGACAACCAGGTGAGGGCAGTTCTTTACTAATTAGTGACCTAGACAACCAGGTGAGGGGAGTTCCTTAGTAATTAGTGATCTAGACAACCAGGTGAGGGCAGTTCTTTACTAATTAGTGACCCAGACAACCAGGTGAGGGCAGTTCTTTACTAATTAGTGACCTAGACAACCAGGTGAGGGGAGTTCCTTAGTAATTAGTGATCTAGACAACCAGGTGAGGGCAGTTCTTTACTAATTAGTGACCCAGACAACCAGGTGAGGGCAGTTCTTTACTAATTAGTGACCTAGACAACCAGGTGAGGGCAGTTCTTTACTAATTAGTGACCCAGACAACCAGGTGAGGGCAGTTCTTTACTAATTAGTGACCCAGACAACCAGGTGAGGGCAGTTCTTTACTAATTAGTGACCTAGACAACCAGGTGAGGGCAGTTCTTTACTAATTAGTGACCTTCATAAAATTATTAAGGGAGGAGCAAAAACCCGCATCAACTCTGCCCTACGTGGAATTAGTTTGACATGTGCTGTACATTCATGGTAACAGTAAATAGATTTTTCTTTAAAGTAATTTTTTTAAAGAATGTTTGAGCTTTTTGATTCCAGTGATACAGGGCATTTGGAAAGTATTCAGACTTCTTGACTTTTTCCACATTTTGTTACGTTACAGCCTTATTCTAAAATGAATTAAATTGTTTTTTCCCCACATCAATCTACACACAATACCACATAATGACAAAGCAAAAACAGGTTTTTAGAAATTTTTGCAAATGTATAAAACAAAAATAACAGAAATATTAAATTAACGTAAGTATTCAGATCCTTTACTCAGTACTTTGTTGAGGCATCTTTGGCAGTCGATTACAGCCTCGAGTCTTCTTGGGTATCACGCTACAAGCTTGGCACACCTGTATTTGGGGAGTTTCTCCCATTCTTCTCTGCAGATCCTCTCAAGCTCTGTCAGGTTGCATGGGGAGCGTCACTGCACAGCTATTTTCAGGTCTCTCCAAAGATGTTCAATCGAATTCAAGTCCAGGCTCTGGCTGGGCCACTCAAGGTCATTCAGAGACTTGTCCCGAAGCCACTCCTGCGTTGTCTTGGCTGTGAGCTTAGGGTCGTTGTCCTGTTGGAAGGTAAACCTTCACCCCAGTCTGAGGTCCTGAGCGCTCTGGAGCAGGTTTTCATCAAGGATCTCTCTGTACTTTGCTCTGATCATCTTTCCCTCAATCCAGACTAGTCTCCCAGTCCCTGCCGCTGAATAACATCCCCACAGCATGATGCTTCCACCACCATGCTTCACCGTAGGGATGGTGCCAGGTTTCCTCCCGATGTGACGCTTGGCATTCAGGTCAAAGTGTTCAATCTTGGTTTCATCACACCAGAGAATCTTGTTTCACATGGTCTGAGAGTCCTTTAGGTGCCTTTTGGCAAACTCCAAGCGCGCTGTCATGTGCCTTTTACTGAGGAGTGGCTTCAGTCTGGCCACTCTACCATAAAGGCCTGATTGGGGGAGTGCTGCAGAGATGGTTGTCCTTCTGGAAGGTTCTCCCATCTCCACAGAGGAACTCTGGGGCTCTGTCAGTAACCATCAGGTTCTTGGTCACCTCCCAGACCAAGGCCCTTCTCCCCCGTTTGCTCAGTTTGGCTGGGCGGCCAGCCCTAGGAAGAGTCTTGGTGGTTCCAAACTTCTTCCATTTAAGAATGATGGAGGCCACTATGTTCTTGGGGAACTTCAATGCTGCAGAAATGTTTTGGTACCCTTCCCCAAATTTGTGCCTTGACACGATCCTGTCTCGGAGTTGTACAGACAATTCCTTCAACCTCATGGCTTGGTTTTTGCTCTGACATGCACTGTCAACTGTGGGACCTTATATAGACAGATGTGTGCCTTTCCAAATCGTGTCCAATCAATTAAAGTTACCACAGGTGGACTCCAATTAAGTTGTCGAAAGAGCTCGAGGATGATCAACGGAAACAGGATCCACCTGAGCTCATTTCGAGTCTCATCGCAAAGGGTCGGAATACTTATGTAAATAAGGTATTTCTGTTTTTTATTTGTAATACATTTGCAAAAATGTCTAAAACCCTGTTTTAATTTGTCATTATGGGGTATTGTGTGTAGACTGATGAGGGAAAAAAAGATTTAATCCATTTTAGAATAAGGCTGTAATAAACAACATGTGAAAAAAATGTCAAGGGGTCTGAAAACTTTCTGAATGCACTGTACATGTCTGTTTACAGTGGTGTACAACCGTGTTGTCATAGTAATGATAACAACACTCAGAGCTTTACTTTGTAAAGGGGGAAACTTCAAAGCGATATGTTCCAATGTGTTTTAAACTCAGCTCATCCACAACCAATGTGTTTCAGTCTAAACACACTTCATCCACAACCAATGTGTTTCAGTGTAAACTCAGCTCATCCACAGCCAATGTGTTTCAGTGTAAACTCACCCTTTTCCACTACCAATGTGTTTCAGTGTAAACTCACCCTTTTCCACTACCAATGTGTTTCAGTGTAAACTCAGCTCATCCACAGCCAATGTGTTTCAGTGTAAACTCACCCTTTTCCACTACCAATGTGTTTCAGTGTAAACTCACCCTTTTCCACTACCAATGTGTTTCAGTGTAAACTCACCCTTTTCCACTACCAATGTGTTTCAGTGTAAACTCACCCTTTTCCACTACCAATGTGTTTCAGTGTAAACTCACCCTTTTCCACTACCAATGTGTTTCAGTGTAAACTCACCCTTTTCCACTACCAATGTGTTTCAGTGTAAACTCACCCTTTTCCACTACCAATGTGTTTCAGTGTAAACTCACCCTTGTCCACTACCAATGTGTTTCAGTGTAAACTCACCCTTTTCCACTACCAATGTGTTTCAGTGTAAACTCACCCTTTTCCACTACCAATGTGTTTCAGTGTAAACTCACCCTTTTCCACTACCAATGTGTTTCAGCGTGTTCTGGTGGGTTGGAGGCCCCCTGTGGAGATCACGGGAACTGTGATGATGGACGCATGGGGTCTGGACGGTGCCGGTGTCACGATGGCTTCAAAGGAATAGCCTGTGAGCTGTGTGAACTTAAACACTATGGAACCAATTGTACAGCGTGTAACTGCACAAATCAGGGCCAATGTGAGGATGGGATGGAGGGAGATGGGAGCTGTTCCTGTACTGAGGGCTGGACTGGAGACCGCTGCCACCTTAAAATAGGTAAACATTGATTCAGCTATTATGAAACTACACTATTACATTCAAAAAAAACATTCCTTATCCATGATACTTCAATGGTTGACTATCCAGGAATATAAAGGAAAAGGACCTGTGTACTGGGTGTAAGGAATGTTTCGGGGATGTTCAAGTCCCTCCGTCAAGTACCTGCTTCCCTTTTTCTTCAAGCTGGGCTGAAGCACCTTTGGGGATATATTTGAACTATTACATGGTAATGTGATATGCCACAAACAGACAATTCATAATAGTATCTTATATACTACCTCCACGCTTTGTGTGCGTGTAGCAGTATATTGTTGGTAGGTAGCCCAGCGGCTAAGGAGTTGGAGCTGAAAGGTCACCTGTTCAAATCCCAGGCCAGGTGCTGGGGGGAAAAAGGTGGGGGAGGGGGATTTATCTGGTAACTGGAGGGCTATTAAGTTCATATTCTAACAACTATCCCCTACCGTTGGGCCCTTGAGCAAGGCCCTTAACCCCTCAACATGTTCTCCATCCAGGGGCACTGCTGCTTCACCCTGTGCTGCTGTCAACTGTGTGATGTGTGTCTGTGCGATGTGGTGGGGGATTAAGAGAGAAGACATTTCTTTATATCTATAATAAATATAATAACTATAACTATAATAATAATAATAACAATAATAATAACAACAACAATAATATTATATATGATAATAATAACAATCATTATAATAATAACTACAAAAATAATAACTATAAACATGTATAAAAACAACTATAATAATAACTATAATAATAATAATAACCATAATAATACATCATAATAACAAATATAATAATAATAACTATTGATATTTTTTTTTAAATATACAAAATAATGATAACTAATAATAACTCTATCGTTTTTATTATTATAGTTATTATTGTTAAACTATAATAATAACAAAGACTATAATAACAATAACAAAATATAATAATAATAATAACAACTATAATGATAATAAAGTAGCTATGGACAAAAAGTTGTATTGTATGTGTGGGCCCGTGTGTGATAACTTTGTCAACTGTTGTGTCCGATCAGAGAAGAAGCCGGTGTGTTCTCCAGAGTGCCATAGCAACGCTGTGTGTCTGCCCGACAACATCTGTCTCTGTCAGTCACAGTATGTGGGGGACGGCTTGAACTGCACTGGTGGGTTGGAATCATTATTTAACTCATTTATTACCCACAATCCAGTTAGCTAATAGATTAACCCAATGTATTCATTCTAAATCCACACTCTTGGGGTGGTGCGTCATGACTAGGGGCCAAGAGTTTTTCCAGACCATGTGACCTGACCAGGAAAAACTCTTTGGCCCTAAACGTTTAGCGAGTCATGGGTTGCGTCCCAAATGGCACCCTATTTTCCGATATTGTGCACTTATTTTGAGTAGTGAACAATTTAGGGAACAGGGTGATATTTTAGATGAAGACCCAATGTAGTTTGTTAGTCACTATGGAAACTGTGTGCACTAATTAGGTAATAGGGTGCCATTTGAGACTAAGCCTTGCTATTCTGTTTCCAAATCTTCTCGTCCAGCTCCTGGCCTGTTATATTATTACTTATCTCTGTGTCTCCTCCAGCTCCTGATCTGTGTGCGGAGTACAACGGGGGCTGCCACCAGCATGCAGCCTGTCTTCAGACAGACCTGCAGGTCAACTGTACGTGTCTGTCTGGCTACGAGGGTGACGGCTATGTCTGCTCACCTATCAACAGGTGTGTCACAGAGACCAACGGAGGATGCAGTGACTTCGCTACTTGCCTGTTCACAGGGCCTGTGAGTGGTGGCTTCATATTCATGTTTTTCTGGCGCTTTCTCAATTGTCTTTCCTTCCTGTTGAACGCAGAACGAGGGAGCGCTCGGTTTGTTCTTTTGTAAAGTTTTGAAAGTCTCTGAAAAAGTTTGGTTTGTAGCTAGCTACCTTTTGAGTTTGGATCCTGCGACGTGGTTGGCATCAGTTGCTGGAACCGCTACTATCTGTCCAGTGATCCTGCCGACCAAGGCCGGGTCTGAGGAGCTGTTTGGTGTAGAAGCTAGCCTAGCTCCTAGCTAGCTGCCTATCAAGCTAGCAGGGTTTCCTTGTGGGTGTTGTTAGCCATTGTGGCTGGGACTGTGGATTGTCCCGGGCTTGTTGCTGTCTAGATCCCTGCTATTTGTTGTTGTTTTCAATCTTCCCTCTGACCTGCCCTGTAACCTACGTTGTAACCATGACAAAGACCAAAGCTGGCAGGAGTACCGTTGAGGACAGTGGTGTCTCTCTGTCACAGGTGAAGGATCTTTTAAACTAACAAAATAGTTCTAAAAGCAGTTGGTTTCAACAACAAGAAAATAAATACAAATGTTTTGTCCAAATACTGGTGGAGTCGACTAATAAAAGAATGGACGACCTGACCAGAGAGGTCCAGGACCTGAAGAACAATACTGGTGGATTCTACTAATAAAAGAATGGAAGACCTGACCAGAGAGGTCCAGGACCTGAAGAACAGTCTGCAGTTCTCCCAGGTTCAGCTCGGTGAGTTAAAACAGGAGAATGGCAAGATGACAGCAATCTGTAAGTCATTGAGAGGACATCAGTTCTGTAAAAGAATCCATGATAACAATGACTGAGAAATCAGATTATCTCCAGGGATAATCAAGACGGAACAATATGGTTATGGATGAAATTTCAGAATCCCCACGAGACCTTGACGGAGTCTGAGGACAAAGTGAGGAAAATGAACTGAGAAATTGAAGATGGACCACAGGAAGATTGAGGTGGATTGGAAAACTCACCACCGGCCCGGGTGACAGGCTCAGGCCCGGGTGACAGGCCCAGGCCGACAGTGATCAAATGCCTGAGGTTCAAGGACAAGGTAGTTGGTCTGGAAAGAGACAAAATCTTGAGAGGAACATATATCTTCCTCAACGAGGACTATCCTGAAGCTGTGCACCAGAAGAGGAAGGAACTGATCCCAGCCATGAAAGCTGCCAGAGCACGTGGGGACATTGCTTACATCCGCTACGACAGGCTCATTGTCCACCCTCCCTCCCAGAAGGGATGAGAGAGCCAAGCCTGTGGGTTTGTAGCTTCAACCCCACAGCACACACACACACACACACACACACACACACACACACACACACACACACACACACACACACACACACACACACACACACACACACACACACACACACACACACACACACACACACACACACACACACACACACACACACACACACACACACACACACACACACACACACACAGCAACTGATTAATGGACCCCTGAATGTATATATTTGTCTCTTGCTTTGTTTGATCTTTTCCATATTATGTCTCTGATCAGCTACCCAGGAAAGGGCTGTAAATAGCCCATATTAATATATGGAGCCTTAGAAATAAGGTTCATGAAATCAATAACTTGACATCAGATAACATTCATATATTAGCCATTTCTGAGACTCACTTAGATAATTCATTTGATGATAGAAGCAGTAGCAATACAAGGATATAACATCTATAGAAGAGACAGAAATGCTTATAGGGGAGGTGTTTCTGTATATATTCAGAGGCCATATCCCTGTAATGCTTATGGGGGAGGTGTTACTGTATATATTCAGAGGCCATATCCCTGTAATGCTTATAGGGGAGGTGTTTCTGTATATATTCAGAGGCCATATCCCTGTAATGCTTAGAGAGGATCTCATGTCAAGTGTTATTGAAGTGTTGTGGTTGCAGGTTTCTGTCTATGTAATAAAACACAAAACACTTTCTGTTGGAAAAAATTGTGTTTGACCAAATACAATGCTATTTCTCTGTAAACAGATTGACAGACTTTCAGCATGCTTATAGAGAAGGGCACTCAACATGTACTGCACTGTCACAAATGACTGATGATTGGCTGAAAGAAATGGATTAAAAGAAGATTGTGGGAGCTGTACTGTTAGATTTCAGTGCAGCCTTTGATATTATTGACCATAACCTGTTGAGAGAAAACTAAGAGCATTGTATGTAGTACAAATCATTCCCCTAGCTCTAGCCCTCAGCTGAATCTGGTAATGAATGGTGTGGCTGTTGAACAAGTTGAGGAGACTAAATTACTTGGTGATATCTTAGATTGTAAACTGTCATGGTCAAAACATATATATATTTTTATTTTATTTTATTTAACCTTTATTTAACCAGGAAGGGCTCATTGAGATTTGAAATCTCTTTTTCAAGAGCGTCCTGGCCCAGATAGGCAGCACCAAGTCATTACACAATTACAGAGCGTTGGGCTAGTAACAGAAAGGTTGCAAGTTCGAATCCCCAAGCTGACAAGGTACAAATCTGTCGTTCTGCCCCTGAACAAGGCAGTTAACCCACTGTTCTCCCGTAGACCGTCATTGTAAATATGAATTTGTTCTTAACTGACTTGCCTAGTTAAATAAAGGTAAAATTTAAAAAATAAATAAACACAGAAACATGAAAAAACAGAAAACCATCTAGTAAAAACCATTGAATTCACAAGAGTATAACAACATCATAAAACAGCAAATTAAAAACATTGACAGGTCAGGGAATCAGAATCAAAATCCTTCATCAGTGATTCAAAAACACCAAATCGGGACAAGTTCTTCCAGTTTAAAAGTGTTTTGTAAGGCGTTCCAAGACGATGGCGCAGAGTACATAAAAGCCCTTCTACCAAATTCAGTTGGGACATTTGGAACAGTTAGCAGGATAAAGTCATAGATTCAACGGTTGTAAAGATGGGGAGAGTTCTGTAATAAAAGAGATGCTCTGCTTTTTTGACGCCACATTTAAAAAACTATCCTGCAGGCTCTAGTTTTATCTTATCTTGATTATTGTCCAGTCGTGTGGTCAAGGTCTGCTAAAAAAGACCTAGTTAAGCTGCAGCTGGCCCAGAACAGAGCAGCACGTTTTGCTCTTCATTGTAATCATAGGGCTGATATTAATACTATGCATGTCAGTCTCTCTTGGCTGAGAGTTGAGGAGAGACTGACTGCATCACTTCTTTTTTTTATAGGAAACATTAATGTGTTGAAAATCCCAAATTGTTTGCATAGTCAACTTATACACAGCTCTGACACACACACTTATCCCACCAGACATGCCACCAGGGGTCTTTTCATAGTCCCCAAATCCAGAACAAATTCAAGAAAGCGTACGGTATTTTAAAGAGCCCTTATTGCATGTATCTCCCATCATATTGCTCAAATGAACAGCAAACCTGCTTTAAAAAAAAACATAAAGCAGCACCTCACAACGCCTCTCCCCTGTTTGACCTAGATATAGTGTGTATGTATTGATACTGTAATGTAGGCTATGTGAGATGCTTTTAAACGTATGTGTAGTTCTGTCCTTGAGCTGTTCTTGTCTATTAATGTTCTGTATTATGTCATGTTGTGTGTGGACCGAAAGGAAGAGTAGCTGCTACTCACCTATCACCTAACACCTGATTCCTTGCATCCTATCCCCTCATTCCTTGCATCCTATCCCCTCATTTCTTTCTCAAAATGCGTTGGAGGAGAAAGTCCAAGGTTGGTCTCCTCCGGTACATTTTGAGACCTAGTTATCCTTGGTTTTAGTAATGTCCTGATGTGTTCTATCCTATCAGAATGAGCGTCAGTGCGAGTGTCTTGATGGGTACGTGGGGAACGGGCTCCAGTGTCTGGAGAAGGTGGTTCCACCCGTCGACCGCTGTCTGGAGGAGAACGGAGGATGTGACCCCCAGGCCACGTGCAAGGACCTGCATTACCACAGTAAGAACTGAACAAAGACCTGCATTACCACAGAACTGAACTAAGACCTGCATTACCCCAGAACTGAACTAAGACCTGCATTACCACAGAACTGACCTAAGACCTGCATTACCACAGAACTGACCTAAGACCTGCATTACCACAGAACTGAACTAAGACCTGCATTACCACAGAACTGAACTAAGACCTGCATTACCACAGAACTGAACTAAGACCTGCATTACCACAGAACTGACCTAAGACCTGCATTACCCCAGAACTGAACTAAGACCTGCATTACCACAGTTCGCTCCGCCATTTCCTGGTTGAAAAAATTTGAATAGTTCGCCTAGTTTCAGTTTGTGACAAAATAAGCACGTATAGTGTAGAATCAATTTACCAATGTAAACCGCTGTGGAAGATCTCCATTACCAGAAAGATAGTGTTTTTCAGCTGTTTGACGTTGGTGTACAAAACCGAAAGTAAAAGAAGCAAATAGAAACATGTAAAGAACATAGAAATAGCACTCATAGAACAGACTGTTTGTTGCGTCTGGAATTGTGACATGAATAGCTAAGTGTCTAGTGTTGATAGTAATACTGCCAGTGACAATAATATATATATATTTAATCACAGGTATATACTATGGCTGAGAAACTCAAGAACTCCGATTTCAAGAGAATACTGCTATGTAGAAGGAACTATACTAGCTAAATATATATATTTTTCTCCCTCACCCATCAACACACAATACCCTATAATGACAAAGTGAAAACATGTTTTTATAAATGTTTGCACATTTATTGAAAATTAAATACAGACATACACGAAACATAAGTATGTGGACACCCCTCCAAATGAGCGGATTCGGCTATTTCAGCCACACCGGTTCCTGACAGGTGTATAACATTGAGCACAGCCAAGCAATCTCCACAGACAAACATTGGAAGTAGAATTGCCTTACTGAAGAGCTCAGTAACTTTTAAACGTGGCACCGTCATAGGATGCCACCTTTCCAACAAGTCAGATCGTCACATTTCTCCCCTGCTGGAGCTCGCCGCCGTTGAACCGCGTTCTCTGGAATGATGAATAACGCTTCACCATCTGGCGATCCGATGGACGAATCTGTATTTGGCGGATGCCAGGAGAACGCAACCTGCCCCAATGCAGAGTGCCAACTGTAAGGTTTGGTGGAGGAGTAATGGTCTGGGTCTGTTTTTCATGGTTCGGGCTAGACCCCTTAGTTCCAGTGAAGGGAAATCTTAACACTACAGCATACAATGACATTCAAGACGATTCGGTTCTTCCAACTCTGTTGCAACAGTGTGGGGAAGGCCCTTTCCTGGTTCACCTTCAGAACCATCTCCATGATTTTGGAATGAGATGTTGGACAAGCAGGTGTCCACATACTTTTGACCATGTAGTGTCTATACAGTTGAAGTCGGAAGCTTAGGTTGGAGTCATTAAAACAAAATTTTCAACCACTCCACAAATTTATTGTTAACAAACTATAGTTTTTGCAAGTCGGTTAGGACGTCTACTTTGTTCATGACACGAGTAATATTTCCAACAATTGTTTACAGACAGATTATTTCACTGTATCACAATCCCAGTGGATCAGAAAATGACATACACTAAGTTGACTGCCTTTACCCAGCTTGGAAAATTCCTGAAAATGTCATGGCTTTAGAAGCTAATTGACATCATTTGAGTCAATTGGATGTGTACCTGTGGATGTATTTCAAGGCCTACCTTCAAACTCAGTGCCTCTTTGCTTGACATCATGGGAAAATCAAAAGAAATCAGCCAAGACCTCAGGGAAAATTGTAGACCTCCACAAGTCTGGTTCATCCTTGGGAGCAATTCCCAAATACCTGAAGGTATCACATCTGTACAAACAATAGTATGCAAGTATAAACACCATGGGACCATGCAGCCGTTATACCGCTCAGGAAGGAGACGCGTTCTGTCTCCTAGAGATGAACGTACTTTGGTGCAAAAAGTGCAAATAAATCCCAGAACATCAGCAAAGGACCTTGTGAAGATGCTGGAGGAAACAGGTACAAAAGTATCTATATCCACAGTAAAACGAGTCCTATATCAACATAACCTGAAAGGCCACTCAGCAAGGAAGAAGCCACTGCTCCAAAACCGCCATAAAAAAGCCAGACTACGGTTTGCAACTGCACATGGGGACAAATACTGTACTTTTTGGAAAAATGTCCTTTGGTCTGATGAAACAAAAATAGAACCGTTTGGCCATAATGACAATCATTATGTTTGGAGGAAAAAGGGGGAGGCTTGCAAACCGAAGAACACCATCCCAACCGTGAATCACGGGGGTCACAGCATCATGTTGTGGGGGTGCTTTGCTGCAGGAGGGACTGGTGCACTTCACAAATTAGATGGCATCATGAGGGAGGGAAATTATGTAGATCTATTGAAGCAACATCTCAAGACTTCAGTCAGGAAGTTAAAGCTTGGTCGCAAATGGGTCTTCCAAATGGACAATGACCCCAAGCATACTTCCAAAGTTGTGGCAAAATGGCTTAAGGACAACAAAGTTAGGGTATTGGAGTGGCCATCACAAAGCCCTGACCTCAATCCCATAGAAAATTTGTGGGCAGAACTGAAAAAGCGTGTGTGATCAAGGAGGCCTACAAACCTGACGCAGTTACACCAGCTCTGTTAGGAGGAATGTGCCAAAATTCACCCAAATTATTGTGGGAAGCTTGTGGAAGGCTACCTGAAATGTTTGACCCAAGTTCAACAATTTAAAGGCAATGCTACCAAATACTAATTGAGTGTATGTAAACTTCTGACCCACTGGGAATGTGATGAAAGAAATAAAAGCTGAAATAAATCATTCTCTCTGCTATTATTCTGACATTTCACATTCTTAAAATAAAGTTGCGATCCTAACTGACCTAAAACAGGGAATATTTATTCGGATTAAATGTCAGGAATTGTGAAAAACTGAGTTTAAATGTATTTGACTAAGGTGTATGTAAACTTCTGACTTCAACTGTATATATACACACACACACAGTACAAGTTTGGACACAGCTACTCATTCAAGCGTTTTTTCTTAATTTTTACAATTTTATACCATCACAACTATGAAATAACACATATGGAATCATGTAGTAACCAAAAGTGTTACATCTAAATATTTTGGATTTTAAATGTGAGATTCTTCAAAGTAGCCACCCTTTGCCTTGATGACAGCTTTGCACACTCTTGGCATTCTCTCAACCAGCTTCATGGGGTAGTCACCGGGAATGCATTTCAATTAAACAGGTGTGCCTTGTTAAAAGTTAAATTGTGGAATTTCTTTCCTTCTTAATGCATTTTAGCCTATCAGTTGTGTTGTGACAAGGTAGGGGTGGTATACAGAAGATGGTATTTTACCAAATAGGGCTAAGACCATAACATGGCAAGAACAGCTCAAATAAGCACAGAAAAATGACAGTACATCATTACTTTAAGACATGAAGGTCAGTCAATCCGGGAAATTGTGAAGAACTTTGAAAGTTTCTTCAAGTGCAGTCGCAAAAACCATCCAGCTTTATGATGAAACTGGCTCTCATGAGAACCACCACAGGAAAGGAAGACCCAGAGGTCCCTCTGCTGCAGAGGATAAGTTCATTAGTTACCTGCCTCAGAAATTGCAGCCCAAATAAATGCTTCACAGAGTTCAAGTAACAGACACATCTCAACATCAACTGTTCCCGAGGAGACTGCATGAATCAGGCCTTCATGGTCGAATTGCTGCAAGAAACCACTACTAAAGGACACCAGTAAGAAGAAGAGACTTGCTTGGGCCAAGAAACACAATGCAATGGACATTAGACCGGTGGAAATCTGTCCTTTGGTCTGATGAGTCCAAATGTGAGATTTTTGGTTCCAACAGCCATGCAGAGTAGATGAACTGATGATCTCTGCATGTGTGGTTCCCACTGTGAAGCATGGAGGAGGTGGTGTGATGGTGCTTTGCTGGTGACACTGTAGGTGATTTATTTAGAATTCAAGGCACACTTACCCAGCATGGCTACCACAGCATTCTTTAGCGATACACCATCCCATCTGGTTTGCGCTTAGTGGGACTATCATTTGTTTCTCAACAGGACAATGACCCAACACACCTCCAGGCTGTGTAAGGGCTATATGACCCGGAAGGAGAGTGATGAGTGCTGCATCAGATGACCTGACCTCCACAATCACCCGACCTCAACCCAAATGAGGTGGTTTGGGATGTGTTGGACCAAAGCGTGAATGAAAAGCAGTCAGGTGCTCAGCGTATGTGGGAACTCATTCAAGACTGTTGGAAAAACATTCCAGGTGAAGCTGGTTGAGAGAATGCCAAGAGTGTGCAAAGCTACTTCGAAGAATCTAGAATATATTTTGATTTGTTTAAGTAAGCATTTCACTGTAAGGTCTACACCTGTTGTATTCAGCGCACGTGACAAATAAACTTTGATTTGATTTGCGGTGCAGCTCATGACAACATCGTCATATCTGCGGTGCAGCTCATGACAACATAATTTTGCAGATCCTACCTTTAAAGTGATAGTTATTTCCATCTTTATTAAGAGACCGTTTGTTCCTTTGTGTCGCCAGGTAACACTGCCGGAGTGTTCCACCTGCGTTCCAGTGCAGGGAAGTACCAGCTGAACTACACAGATGCTGAGCTAGCCTGTCAAGCTGAGGGGGCTACGCTCGCCACCTTCTCTCAGATGGCTGATGCACAACAGGTCAGAGGTCATCCTTTAAAAAGGAACATCTGGGATTCAAAACAACAAAGAAGTCACCCTGACACTTTTCATCAATAGCTATTGATCATTACTTTAAAAAAAAGTTCAAACATTGATGTGCCAATCACAGACTGGCCATTTAACTCAGCAAAATGATACTCTTGATTTAAAGTGTTACCAACTACTTGGGCAGTGGCAGTAGTTTGAAGTTGAACCAGGACATCATTAACTCTCAGCTACATGATACCGGTGATTGAAAGTGATAGTTCACTATTTAGAAGTTTTACAGTGGTAGTGTCCCAATTCTCCCCCTGTGCACTTGCACACTCCTGGACAGTGGAAACTTCAAGGCTCCAGCCAATGCTTTTAAATCCGTGACGACCAGGAAGTGTACAAGTGCAGTTTTTAAGAGAAGGGCAGAGAATCGGGATGCAACCAGTAACTGTCTGACACCCCACCGCTGATGTTGCAGTTCATGTGTGTGTGTTTGTGTCTTTCTCTAGCTGGGAATGCACCGTTGTGTTGCTGGATGGATACAAGGGAAGAAAGTGGGCTATCCAACCAGGTTTCCTTCGGTCAACTGTGGTGACAACCATGTTGGGATAGTGCTATACAAAGACCCTGTGGACCCCAGCAGCAAATACGACACCTTCTGTTACAGACTGTCAGGTAACACCGTCAACCAGGGTTGGGCTCCACTTACAGACTGTCAGGTAACACCATCAACCAGGGTTGGGCTCCACTTACAGACTGTCAGGTTACACCATCAACCAGGGTTGGGCTCCACTTACAGACTGTCAGGTTACACCATCAACCAGGGTTGGGCTCCACTTACAGACTGTCAGGTTACACCATCAACCAGGGTTGGGCTCCACTTACAGACTGTCAGGTAACACCATCAACCAGGGTTGGGCTCCACTTACAGACTGTCAGGTTACACCATCAACCAGGGTTGGGCTCCACTTACTGACTGTCAGGTTACACCATCAACCAGGGTTGGGCTCCACTTACAGACTGACAGGTTACACCATCAACCAGGGTTGGGCTCCACTTACAGACTGTCAGGTAACACCATCAACCAGGGTTGGGCTCCACTTACAGACTGACAGGTAACACCATCAACCAGGGTTGGGCTCCACTTACAGACTGTCAGGTAACACCATCAACCAGGGTTGGGCTCCACTTACAGACTGTCAGGTAACACCATCAACCAGGGTTGGGCTCCACTTACAGACTGACAGGTAACACCATCAACCAGGGTTGGGCTCCACTTACAGACTGTCAGGTAACACCATCAACCAGGGTTGGGCTCCACTTACAGACTGTCAGGTAACACCATCAACCAGGGTTGGGCTCCACTTACAGACTGTCAGGTAACACCCAGGGGCGAAAATCTGATATCAACCTTGGAGGGGACAATTACATTACATTTTCTCAAGAGCAATTCCTGAGGGGGACACCAAAAGTAGTGCTGTAACACATAGCATACGTTGTTATATGTTAAATGTATATTGATGAACCATAATTCCTACAACTGGATAATTGATAGGTACAGTAGTTAACTTAAGGGTTTTCCCAACTTGTTCAAATGTTTAAATCATTATAATTCTACTAATAATAATAGTTATAGCAGTGCTCCTTACCAGTCCAGTATGTATGCAGGTATTCGTACTTACAACCAGCAATATCAAGAAAGGTCAGTAGGTGACAATGGTACTGTACACTGTATGGGTGTAGTTTTCATAAATACAATGAACATGGTGTGATCACATCTAAAATAATCTCCATTGAGAACCATCACAAAGTTGGTCTCCGTATTGAATTGACCTTTTAATTTGACTTTTTCTGATACATTTATATAGTCATTAAATATGTGCACCTGGCCTGAGTCTACTACAATATCTTTGCAAGAACAAAAAGCTTAAAATAAGTAGTTCTAAAAGCAAAATAACTACTTCAATGAAAAACCCAAATAAATCAAACAAAATATCCTTCAGTCAGTGTCTCAACTCTTCAAACAGCAGCTATGGACAAGTATGTCGCACAAAGTATGCAATTTTAAATAAAATAAATAATTTGTAAGTGTACTGAAAACTACTAAACAAAAGAACAAATATCAATTACACCAGGGGTTCTCAAACAGGGGTCCATGGACTAATTGCAAGGGGTCCGTGAAATAAAAAAGTGTAATGAATGTAGTCAGTACCACAAAGTTTCCAGTAAGTTTACATATAATATAGAGGGGGTGGAGGTCCCTGAGGACCGCTCAAAACCTTGCCTCAAAATATGCAGGGGTTCCAGTACCCCAAAAAGGTTGAGAACCACTGCTATACACACTACTGAACAAAAGAACCGAGCATATGTTTGCGGGTTTCCTCAACAACACATCAGTTGCCACTTTCGCAATGCCCTCGCCTGTTGTCTCCGACACCCTGTATAGCCCAATAAACTCCTTGTGAGGGACATGGTCATGGTCAACATAACGCAGACAGACATTCTCCTGTTCAGCACCAGAGACATCTTGAGTACCATCAACAATTAATGAAAATTGTACAATCGGAAGAGACCTAATCTCAGCTGCCTCGGAATGACTATTGGCCATGATGTTCAGAATTTTCATTTCATTCTGTGCTTTGGGGCCTGTGTACATTGTGGTACGCTCTGTTAACCACTTCAGTAAAATGGGATCATCCTCTTCTGCCCTAAGTTTAAAAATCTGGTATAAATTCCCACTGTCATCCGTGTGGCCTCTAAAGGCTTGTCCCTGTCTTACTACATGCCGCACCGAACTAACAATTTTCATCAAGCAATGCCTTGCGTCATCCTGCTGTTTACCCCACGCGCTGGATAACTGGACACTGATTGGATTTAGCTGGTGTGCTGTTACAATTACAAAGTGGCGGTGGGTTTGGCAGTTTTGATGTGCTGTGAATTTTTCAATGGCTTTTCTCCAGTTCCTAAATCCTGCACTAATGACGGCAGCATCTGCTCTTTGGCCAAAAGATGGCTGGCTTGAAAACCCTTGGCTGCAGTGAAAACACAACACTCCTTTTATTGATGGATTATAATGTAGCCAGGGGAAATCGCGAAACCATCTCTCTTGAAACGTCAACACTCTGTTGGCAAGAGTTTGCGGTTCTATAAATTGTGGGTGTGGCTGATATGGTTTTGTGCCATCACTGTGGTAACTGGACAATGCTGTGCCACTGTCCCCTATACTGGTGCTGCTGGCAACAAGGGTGACACTTGGTCCTGCCGTGGCTGTGACACTGTCCTCTGAAGTCTCTCTCCCTGGCTCTTTCCCTTTCATCACCCTAACTGACTCACAGTCTGTCTCCTAGAAAAGAAATAAGGTGTTTGCCGTACTCCTAACTACCGGTACCCAAAACTACACAATTAATCACAACAGCAATACCATTGCCGTAAACAAATCTTAGTTTAGTCACCAGTTTAAGTTGAGAGTGGGGGTATCCATGGCATTTTCCAATTATGTCCCTATTTTACAAGTCAAAAAAACTGAGAACCTTTCATAATGTTGCCAAACAAAGACTCAACAAACTTACCTGAGACTCCCTGTCTCTGCCAATCTGTCCCTGCATATCTGTCCCCAGCTCTGCTGTCTGTGTGCCATCTGTTGCCTGCTCTGCCTAATGACATCATTGTGAAACATTTCCATTAGCATTTCACTTCTTTCTTATGAACATTTTATCAACTAGTCTTTGAGATATTAGGATACTAGAGTTCTTACTATGCGTTTTGGTGTACTGACAAATACTCTGTCCGTCTTCTTACTTTTTTCTGCCATTTTTCTACCTGGCTGGCTGGCCTAGCTGCACACACACACATTTACACAACACATGCTGCAACCTTTTGTAATTTTAATAGTTTGTTTCATATTGGCTGGCTTCCAACAATAGCTGAATTTGTAAAGCTAGTGAGCACCAATTCCGTTTCTGTGTGTTTGCTATAATCTTTGCTACCTGGTTAAATAAAGGTGAAATAAAATAAAATAAAAAAAGTTCCCTAGCGACAATTTATCTTTTGCAACGAGACCATTATATATATTTAAGACAATGGTAGAAGAGAGTGTAGTTCTGTTCTGTTCAGTTTGGACTTCAGTTTATCGCTAACCTTATCACAGGGACATCGAAGCACTACAGCTGCATGCTGATCTTGGAATAAACTGACGATAGCAAAGATTCCATCTTTGACGACTCCACATAAATGGAATAGGTACTAGCTAGCTTGATAGTTAATGTTTGCTTTAGTTTGCGCGCTAGCTCTGCAAATTCAGCTAGTGTGTGAACCCTGCCAACATAAAAATAAATAAATAACATTGCTATGGACCTGCTATGGATTGACTGGATTAACCTCACGTCAGTTACGTACATGTCCCTTTCGGACAGTAGATACGAACTCTCTATTACCTTGCCAGCTAAAGAACTGGCAGTGGATCAAACCATTGTGAGGCAAAGGGCGGGGGGGGGGGTCGCAATCTTTTGAAACTTAAAAACGCGCTATTAAGTGTCTATAATCAGCACAAGTGCTTTCATTGCGTATTATTAATATTATTGAAATTACATAGTTATGTTTACAGTGATATATTGGGGGGGACAAATCATATTTTTCCCAAGATGGGGGGGTCGTGTCCCCCCCGTCCCCCCTGGGATTTCCGCCTATGGTAACACCATCAACCAGGGTTGGGCTCCACTTACAGACTGTCAGGTTACACCATCAACCAGGGTTGGGCTCCATTTACAGACTGACAGGTAACACCATCAACCAGGGTCGGGCTCCATTTACTGTTACAGACTTCATTTAAATTCCAGAAAATTCTTGAAGTAGTGTACACTGAAATTCCAATTCTCCTCAATGCCAATCAATGAGAAAAATGTGGAATTGTTTACTTCCTGCTATTTACACTACAAATACACAATGGATCAGGGCCGTAGTCATAAAGCGTCTCAGAGTAGGATTTCTGATCTAGGATCAGGTCCCCCCATATCCATATAATAATTAAATTATGATTAGAAAAGGAAACAGATCCTAGATCAGGTTTATGAATATAGGCCTATATAGGCCTGTCTCCATTCTCTCTATCCCCCTTCATTTCATATCAGTCTTTCAAGAACATTTAGATGTGTCCTGTGGTACTGTGTATTACAACCCGTCTGTCTCCCTGTAGATGTGTCCTGTGTATTACAACCTGTCTGTCTCTCTGTAGATGTGTCCTGTGTATTACAACCCGTCTGTCTCCCTGTAGATGTGTCCTGTGTATTACAACCCGTCTGTCTCCCTGTAGATGTGTCCTGTGTACTACAACCCGTCTGTCTCCCTGTAGATGTGTCTTGTGTATTACAACCCGTCTGTCTCTCTGTAGATGTGTCCTGTGTATTACAACCCGTCTGTCTCCCTGTAGATGTGTCCTGTGTATTACTACCTGTCCGTCTCCCTGTAGATGTGTCCTGTGTATTACTACCTGTCTGTCTCCCTGTAGATGTGCCATGTGTATTACAACCCGTCTGTCTCTCTGTAGATGTGTCCTGTGTGTTACAACCCGTCTGTCTCCCTGTAGATGTGCCCTGTGTATTACAACCTGTCTGTCTCCCTGTAGATGTGCCCTGTGTATTACAACCCGTCTGTCTCCCTGTAGATGTGTACTGTGGTACTGTGTATTACAACCCGTCTGTCTCTCTGTAGATGTGTCCTGTGTATTACAACCCGTCTGTCTCCCTGTAGATGTGTACTACAACCCGTCTGTCTCTCTGTAGATGTGTCCTGTGTATTACAACCCGTCTGTCTCCCTGTAGATGTGTCCTGTGTATTACAACCCGTCTGTCTCCCTGTAGATGTGTCCTGTGTATTACAACCCGTCTGTCTCCCTGTAGATGTGTCCTGTGTATTACAACCCGTCTGTCTCTCAGTAGATGTGTCCTGTGTATTACAACACGTCTGTCTCTCTGTAGATGTGTCCTGTGTATTACAACCTGTCTGTCTCTCTGTAGATGTGTCCTGTGTATTACAACCCGTCTGTCTCCCTGTAGATGTGCCCTGTGTATTACAACCCGTCTGTCTCCCTGTAGATGTGTATTACAACCCGTCTGTCTCCCTGTAGATGTGTCCTGTGTATTACAACCCGTCTGTCTCTCTGTAGATGTGTCCTGTGTATTACAACCCGTCTGTCTCTCTGTAAATGTGTCCTGTGTATTACAACCCGTCTGTCTCCCTGTAGATGTGTCCTGTGGTACTGTGTATTACAACCCGTCTGTCTCCCTGTAGATGTGTCCTGTGTATTACAACCCGTCTGTCTCCCTGTAGATGTGTCCTGTGTATTACAACCCGTCTGTCTCCCTGTAGATGTGTCCTGTGTATTACAACCCGTCTGTCTCCCTGTAGATGTGTCCTGTGTATTACAACCCGTCTGTCTCCCTGTAGATGTGTCCTGTGTATTACAAGCCGTCTGTCTCTCTGTAGATGTGTCCTGTGTATTACAACCCGTCTGTCTCTCTGTAGATGTGTCCTGTGTATTACAACCCGTCTGTTTCTCTGTAGATGTGTCCTGTGTATTACAACCCGTCTGTCTCTCTGTAGATGTGTCCTGTGTATTACAACCCGTCTGTCTCCCTGTAGATGTGTCCTGTGTATTACAACCCGTCTGTCTCCCTGTAGATGTGTCCTGTGTATTACAACCCGTCTGTCTCTCTGTAGATGTGTCCTGTGTATTACAACCCGTCTGTCTCTCTGTAGATGTGTCCTGTGTATTACAACCCGTCTGTCTCCCTGTAGATGTGTCCTGTGTATTACAACCCGTCTGTCTCCCTGTAGATGTGTACTGTGTATTACAACCCGTCTGTCTCCCTGTAGATGTGTCCTGTGTATTACAACCCGTCTGTCTCCCTGTAGATGTGTCCTGTGTATTACAACCCGTCTGTCTCCCTGTAGATGTGTACGGTGTATTACAACCCGTCTGTCTCTCTGTAGATGTGTCCTGTGTATTACAACCCGTCTCTCTCCCTGTAGATGTGTACGGTGTATTACAACCCGTCTGTCTCCCTGTAGATGTGTACTACAACCCGTCTGTCTCTCTGTAGATGTGTCCTGTGTATTACAACCCGTCTGTCTCTCTGTAGATGTGTCCTGTGTATTACAACCCGTCTCTCTCCCTGTAGATGTGTACGGTGTATTACAACCCGTCTGTCTCCCTGTAGATGTGTACTACAACCCGTCTGTCTCTCTGTAGATGTGTCCTGTGTATTACAACCCGTCTGTCTCCCTGTAGATGTGTCCTGTGTATTACAACCCGTCTGTCTCTCTGTAGATGTGTCCTGTGTATTACAACCCGTCTGTCTCTCTGTAGATGTGTCCTGTGTATTACAACCCGTCTGTCTCCCTGTAGATGTGTCCTGTGTATTACAACCCGTCTGTCTCCCTGTAGATGTGTCCTGTGTATTACAACCCGTCTGTCTCCCTGTAGATGTGTCCTGTGTATTACAACCCGTCTGTCTCCCTGTAGATGTGTCCTGTGTATTACAACCCGTCTCTCTCCCTGTAGATGTGTACTGTGTATTACAACCCGTCTGTCTCTCTGTAGATGTGTCCTGTGTATTACAACCCGTCTGTCTCCCTGTAGATGTGTCCTGTGTATTACAACCCGTCTGTCTCCCTGTAGATGTGTCCTGTGTATTACAACCCGTCTGTCTCTCTGTAGATGTGTCCTGTGTATTACAACCCGTCTGTCTCTCTGTAGATGTGTCCTGTGTATTACAACCCGTCTGTCTCCCTGTAGATGTGTCCTGTGTATTACAACCCGTCTGTCTCCCTGTAGATGTGTCCTGTGTATTACAACCCGTCTGTCTCCCTGTAGATGTGTACGGTGTATTACAACCCGTCTGTCTCCCTGTAGATGTGTACTACAACCCGTCTGTCTCTCTGTAGATGTGTCCTGTGTATTACAACCCGTCTGTCTCTCTGTAGATGTGTCCTGTGTATTACAACCCGTCTCTCTCCCTGTAGATGTGTACGGTGTATTACAACCCGTCTGTCTCCCTGTAGATGTGTACTACAACCCGTCTGTCTCTCTGTAGATGTGTCCTGTGTATTACAACCCGTCTGTCTCTCTGTAGATGTGTCCTGTGTATTACAACCCGTCTGTCTCCCTGTAGATGTGTCCTGTGTATTACAACCCGTCTGTCTCCCTGTAGATGTGTCCTGTGTATTACAACCCGTCTGTCTCCCTGTAGATGTGTCCTGTGTATTACAACCCATCTCTCTCCCTGTAGATGTGTACTGTGTATTTCAACCCGTCTCTCTCCCTGTAGATGTGTCCTGTGTATTACAACCCGTCTGTCTCCCTGTAGATGTGTCCTGTGTATTACAACCCGTCTGTCTCCCTGTAGATGTGTACGGTGTATTACAACCCGTCTGTCTCTCTGTAGATGTGTCCTGTGTATTACAACCCGTCTCTCTCCCTGTAGATGTGTACGGTGTATTACAACCCGTCTGTCTCCCTGTAGATGTGTACTACAACCCGTCTGTCTCTCTGTAGATGTGTCCTGTGTATTACAACCCGTCTGTCTCTCTGTAGATGTGTCCTGTGTATTACAACCCGTCTGTCTCCCTGTAGATGTGTCCTGTGTATTACAACCCGTCTGTCTCCCTGTAGATGTGTCCTGTGTATTACAACCCGTCTGTCTCTCTGTAGATGTGTCCTGTGTATTACAACCCGTCTGTCTCCCTGTAGATGTGTCCTGTGTATTACAACCCGTCTGTCTCTCTGTAGATGTGTCCTGTGTATTACAACCCGTCTGTCTCTCTGTAGATGTGTCCTGTGTATTAAAACCCGTCTGTCTCTCTGTAGATGTGTCCTGTGTATTACAACCCGTCTGTCTCTCTGTAGATGTGTCCTGTGTATTACAACCCGTCTGTCTCTCTGTAGATGTGTCCTGTGTATTACAACCCGTCTGTCTCTCTGTAGATGTGTCCTGTGTATTACAACCCGTCTGTCTCTCTGTAGATGTGTCCTGTGTATTACAACCCGTCTGTCTCTCTGTAGATGTGTCCTGTGTATTACAACCCGTCTGTCTCTCTGTAGATGTGTCCTGTGTATTACAACCCGTCTGTCTCTCTGTAGATGTGTCCTGTGTATTACAACCCGTCTGTCTCCCTGTAGATGTGTCCTGTGTATTACAACCCGTCTGTCTCTCTGTAGATGTGTCCTGTGTATTACAACCCGTCTGTCTCTCTGTAGATGTGTCCTGTGTATTACAACCCGTCTGTCTCCCTGTAGATGTGTCCTGTGTATTATAACCCGTCTGTCTCTCTGTAGATGTGTCCTGTGTATTACAACCCGTCTGTCTCCCTGTAGATGTGTACTGTGTATTACAACCCGTCTGTCTCCCTGTAGATGTGTCCTGTGTATTACAACCCGGCTGTCTCTCTTTAGATCTGTCCTGTGTATTACAACCCGTCTGTCTCTCTGTAGATGTGTCCTGTGTATTACAACCCGTCTGTCTCTCTGTAGATGTGTATTACAACCCGTCTGTCTCCCTGTAGATGTGTACTGTGTATTACAACCCGTCTGTCTCCCTGTAGATGTGTCCTGTGTATTACAACCCGGCTGTCTCTCTTTAGATCTGTCCTGTGTATTACAACCCGTCTGTCTCTCTGTAGATGTGTCCTGTGTATTACAACCCGTCTGTCTCCCTGTAGATGTGTCCTGTGTATTACAACCCGTCTGTCTCCCTGTAGATGTGTCCTGTGTATTACAACCCGTCTGTCTCTCTGTAGATGTGTCCTGTGTATTACAACCCGTCTGTCTCCCTGTAGATGTGTCCTGTGTATTACAACCCGTCTGTCTCTCTGTAGATGTGTACTGTGTATTACAACCCGTCTGTCTCCCTGTAGATGTGTACTGTGTATTACAACCCGTCTGTCTCCCTGTAGATGTGTCCTGTGTATTACAACCCGGCTGTCTCTCTTTAGATCTGTCCTGTGTATTACAACCCGTCTGTCTCTCTGTAGATGTGTACTGTGTATTACAACCCGTCTGTCTCTCTGTAGATGTGTCCTGTGTATTACAACCTGTCTGTCTCTCTGTAGATGTGTCCTGTGTATTACTACCCGTCTGTCTCCCTGTAGATGTGTATTACAACCCGTCTGTCTCTCTGTAGATGTGTCCTGTGTATTACAACCCGTCTGTCTCTCTGTAGATGTGTATTACAACCCGTCTGTCTCTCTGTAGATGTGTCCTGTGTATTACAACCCGTCTGTCTCTCTGTAGATGTGTATTACAACTCGTCTGTCTCTCTGTAGATGTGTCCTGTGTATTACAACCTGTCTGTCTCTCTGTAGATGTGTCCTGTGTATTACAACCAGTCTGTCTCTCTGTAGATGTGTCCTGTGTGTGTGGAACTGGGTACGTAGGCAACGGGGACTTCTGTAACGGAGACCTGGCCAGTGTTGTGGCTACCAACTTAAACTACTCTGTATTCTACAATGTAAGTGTGTTGTTTCATTCAGGACTAATCCAAAATTAAGATCCTCACATGCAACTCAGACTTAATTGTATTAATTCAAATTAAAGTAATCGAATTAGCACAAATGTCAAATAACATTTGGGACATTTGCAAACATTTACGGGTGATATGGATCTCAAGTTAGAATTTGGCCCTACTTTGTGAGTGCAAATATTGAAAAACATTCAATTTTCTCTCCTGGTTGTAGATATTGTTGAAGTATGCAGGCTCGTCTACAGAGGGAGAAGTTCTGTTGGACTTTCTGTCCAGCAGTTCATCCTATGCCACTCTGTTTGTGCCACTCAACGCTGGGTTCTCTGAAAATGAGGTGATTTTATTTTAAACGTCTGAAATCATGGAACAAAAAAATAGACATTTTTACTTACTTTTTCCTGTAAATTAATGTATTTTTTGTCATTTAAAAAGGGATAGTTCACCTAAATTACATATTGGTTTGCTTACCCTGTAAGAAGTCTATGTACTAGCTATGACAGTAATCCATGCTTTGGTTTAGTTTCCCTGGCACCGTTTTCAAATGCTAACGCTTTAGCATTTGTGGCACAAATCTCATTCAAGTCATGGGACCTGTATAATTATTTTGCACATCATGTCCAAATCATCTATGTGACTTGTGAGCTTCAAAATCAATGAGATATTGATGATTTGGACATTATATCGGTCCCATGACTTGAATGGGATATGTGCCACAAAATGCTAAAACGTTAGCATTTGAAAACAGTGCCAGGGAAACTAAAGCATGGATTCCTGTCATATCATGTTCATAGACTTCTTACAGGGTAAAGAAACCAATGGCATTTTGGAATTTGTGTGCACTATCCCTTTAAAAATAAAAAAAAGTTTATATAATGATGTATAATTGTGTCTTAGTTATTTGATGTATATTTTCTTGACTGCATGTAGACGTTATCAGACCGGGATGTGGAGTACCATATCTCCACGAACAACAGCGTTATGTTCTACGAGGACCTGAAACACGATGGCGTCATCCCTTCCAGACTGGGATATAATCTCTCACTGGTCATTTCCCCCAGCAACACCACACAGCAGAACCAGGTGAGTGGACCGGTCTGGTACAAATGTCCAGGAGATGGTTGTGCAATTCAAACAGTCTTTACTTCAGATCAACATGTTACTAATAAACTTGTAAAATAAATAATAAACAAAAAAATGAAGTGGATAATATCATACATTTCTTAAAGCAACAATTCATTTCATGGATGTTTGGATTTGGATTAAGTGATTCTTGAATGTGTTTGTGTGACGGTTGTTTCTCCACAGGAACCCCAGACATTGAAGCTAGTGAACCGGAGGCTAGTGTTGACCTGGGACATCCCAGCATACAATGGAATTATTCATATCATAGAGGGTCCACTCAGAGCCCCGCCCTTACCAGTGAGTTAAGCAGTTGAGTGAAGTTGTACCCTAGGTGCTGATCTTGGATCAGCTTTCATTTCATTTCATTTCCCCCACTAATGGTTAAAGTTGGGGTAGCTGATCCTAGATCTGTAACTAGGGGAAACTTCAACCCAGAGTGAACAGGGTTCATCTGCTCCTTATCAGACCATTATAACAATCCTAATTCATTGCAAATTCCAGCCCTATTCCAGAGCCACACAAGGAGTCTCTGGTCAACAGTAACACACTGCATTATGGGAGAATAGGGTCTCTGGTCAACAGTAACACACTGCATTTTGGGAGAATAGGGTCTCTGGTCAACAGTAACACACTGCATTATGGGAGAATAGGGTCTCTGGTCAACAGTAACACACTGCATTATGGGAGAATAGAGTCTCTGGTCAACAGTAACACACTGCATTATGGGAGAATAGGGTCTCTGGTCAACAGTAACACACTGCATTATGGGAGAATAGGGTCTCTGGTCAACAGTAACACACTGCATTTTGGGAGAATAGGGTCTCTGGTCAACAGTAACACACTGCATTATGGGAGAATAGGGTCTCTGGTCAACAGTAACACACTGCATTATGGGAGAATAGAGTCTCTGGTCAACAGTAACACACTGCATTATGGGAGAATAGGGTCTCTGGTCAACAGTAACACATTGCATTATGGGAGAATAGGGTCTCTGGTCAACAGTAACACACTGCATTATGGGAGAATAGGGTCTCTGGTCAACAGTAACACACTGCATTATGGGAGAATAGGGTCTCTGATCAACAGTAACACACTGCATTTTGGGAGAATAGGGTCTCTGGTCAACAGTAACACACTGCATTATGGGAGAATAGGGTCTCTGGTCAACAGTAACACACTGCATTATGGGAGAAGAGAGTCTCTGGTCAACAGTAACACACTGCATTATGGGAGAATAGGGTCTCTGGTCAACAGTAACACACTGCATTATGGGAGAATAGAGGCTCTGGTCAACAGTAACACACTGCATTATGGGAGAATAGGGTCTCTGGTCAACAGTAACACACTGCATTATGGGAGAATAGAGTCTCTGGTCAACAGTAACACACTGCATTATGGGAGAATAGGGTCTCTGGTCAACAGTAACACACTGCATTATGGGAGAATAGAGTCTCTGGTCAACAGTAACACACTGCATTATGGGAGAATAGGGTCTCTGGTCAACAGTAACACATTGCATTATGGGAGAATAGGGTCTCTGGTCAACAGTAACACACTGCATTATGGGAGAATAGAGTGTCTTTGTCCCTTCTAGTAATTATAATTCTATGACTATCATTCCAGGTGCACCACGCCCAGTCAACAGGCCACGCCCAAGGGGGCGGGACTGTGGCCACTTCCATCCTGGTCACCTGTCTGATCGTCTGCGTCATCGCTGGCCTCGCCTACTACGTCTTCAAACACAAGAATGACGCCTTCCGCTTCCACTACTTCAAGGTAACAAGTCCTTCCAACAGTACTATAGACCAGGCCCATTGGGCCCACAGGGCTGTAGTCAACAGTACTATAGACCAGGCCCACTGGGCTGTAGTCAACAGTACTATAGACCAGGCCCACAGGGCTGTAGTCAACAGTACTATAGACCAGGCCCACAGGGCTGTAGTCAACAGTACTATAGACCAGGCCCACTGGGCTGTAGTCAACAGTACTATAGACCAGGCCCACTGGGCTGTAGTCAACAGTACTATAGACCAGGCCCACAGGGCTGTAGTCAACAGTACTATAGACCAGGCCCACAGGGCTGTAGTCAACAGTACTATAGACCAGGCCCACAGGGCTGTAGTCAACAGTACTATAGACCAGGCCCACAGGGCCCACAGGGCTGTAGTCAACAGTACTATAGACCAGGCCCATTGGGCCCACAGGGCTGTAGTCAACAGTACTATAGACCAGGCCCACTGGGCTGTAGTCAACAGTACTATAGACCAGGCCCACTGGGCCCACAGTACTATAGACCAGGCCCACTGGGCTGTAGTCAACAGTACTATAGACCAGGCCCACTGGGCCCACAGTACTATAGACCAGGCCCACTGGGCCGTAGTCAACAGTACTATAGACCAGGCCCACAGGGCTGTAGTCAACAGTACTATAGACCAGGCCCACTGGGCTGTAGTCAACAGTACTATAGACCAGGCCCACTGGGCCCACAGGGCTGTAGTCAACAGTACTATAGACCAGGCCCATTGGGCCCACAGGGCTGTAGTCAACAGTACTATAGACCAGGCCCACTGGGCTGTAGTCAACAGTACTATAGACCAGGCCCACAGGGCTGTAGTCAACAGTACTATAGACCAGGCCCACTGGGCTGTAGTCAACAGTACTATAGACCAGGCCCACAGGGCTGTAGTCAACAGTACTATAGACCAGGCCCACAGGGCCGTAGTCAACAGTACTATAGACCAGGCCCACAGGGCTGTAGTCAACAGTACTATAGACCAGGCCCACAGGGCTGTAGTCAACAGTACTATAGATAAGGCCCATTGGGCCCACAGGGCTGTAGTCAACAGTACTATAGACCAGGCCCACTGGGCTGTAGTCAACAGTACTATAGACCAGGCCCACTGGGCCCACAGTACTATAGACCAGGCCCACTGGGCTGTAGTCAACAGTACTATAGACCAGGCCCACTGGGCCCACAGTACTATAGACCAGGCCCACTGGGCCGTAGTCAACAGTACTATAGACCAGGCCCACAGGGCTGTAGTCAACAGTACTATAGACCAGGCCCACTGGGCTGTAGTCAACAGTACTATAGACCAGGCCCACTGGGCCCACAGTACTATAGACCAGGCCCACTGGGCTGTAGTCAACAGTACTATAGACCAGGCCCACTGGGCCCACAGTACTATAGACCAGGCCCACAGGGCCGTAGTCAACAGTACTATAGACCAGGCCCACAGGGCTGTAGTCAACAGTACTATAGACCAGGCCCACAGGGCCCACAGGGCTGTAGTCAACAGTACTATAGACCAGGCCCATTGGGCCCACAGGGCTGTAGTCAACAGTACTATAGACCAGGCCCACTGGGCTGTAGTCAACAGTACTATAGACCAGGCCCACTGGGCCCACAGTACTATAGACCAGGCCCACTGGGCTGTAGTCAACAGTACTATAGACCAGGCCCACTGGGCCCACAGTACTATAGACCAGGCCCATTGGGCTGTAGTCAACAGTACTATAGACCAGGCCCACTGGGCTGTAGTCAACAGTACTATAGACCAGGCCCACAGGGCTGTAGTCAACAGTACTATAGACCAGGCCCACAGGGCCCACAGGGCTGTAGTCAACAGTACTATAGACCAGGCCCACTGGGCCGTAGTCAACAGTACTATAGACCAGGCCCACAGGGCTGTAGTCAACAGTACTATAGACCAGGCCCACTGGGCTGTAGTCAACAGTACTATAGACCAGGCCCACTGGGCCCACAGGGCTGTAGTCAACAGTACTATAGACCAGGCCCATTGGGCCCACAGGGCTGTAGTCAACAGTACTATAGACCAGGCCCACTGGGCTGTAGTCAACAGTACTATAGACCAGGCCCACAGGGCTGTAGTCAACAGTACTATAGACCAGGCCCACTGGGCTGTAGTCAACAGTACTATAGACCAGGCCCACAGGGCTGTAGTCAACAGTACTATAGACCAGGCCCACAGGGCTGTAGTCAACAGTACTATAGACCAGGCCCACAGGGCTGTAGTCAACAGTACTATAGACCAGGCCCATTGGGCCCACAGGGCTGTAGTCAACAGTACTATAGACCAGGCCCACTGGGCTGTAGTCAACAGTACTATAGACCAGGCCCACTGGGCCCACAGTACTATAGACCAGGCCCACTGGGCTGTAGTCAACAGTACTATAGACCAGGCCCACTGGGCCCACAGTACTATAGACCAGGCCCACTGGGCCGTAGTCAACAGTACTATAGACCAGGCCCACAGGGCTGTAGTCAACAGTACTATAGACCAGGCCCACTGGGCTGTAGTCAACAGTACTATAGACCAGGCCCACTGGGCCCACAGTACTATAGACCAGGCCCACTGGGCTGTAGTCAACAGTACTATAGACCAGGCCCACTGGGCCCACAGTACTATAGACCAGGCCCACAGGGCCGTAGTCAACAGTACTATAGACCAGGCCCACAGGGCTGTAGTCAACAGTACTATAGACCAGGCCCACAGGGCCCACAGGGCTGTAGTCAACAGTACTATAGACCAGGCCCATTGGGCCCACAGGGCTGTAGTCAACAGTACTATAGACCAGGCCCACTGGGCTGTAGTCAACAGTACTATAGACCAGGCCCACTGGGCCCACAGTACTATAGACCAGGCCCACTGGGCTGTAGTCAACAGTACTATAGACCAGGCCCACTGGGCCCACAGTACTATAGACCAGGCCCATTGGGCTGTAGTCAACAGTACTATAGACCAGGCCCACTGGGCTGTAGTCAACAGTACTATAGACCAGGCCCACAGGGCTGTAGTCAACAGTACTATAGACCAGGCCCACAGGGCTGTAGTCAACAGTACTAGAGACCAGGCCCACAGGGCCCACAGGGCTGTAGTCAACAGTACTATAGACCAGGCCCATTGGGCCCACAGGGCTGTAGTCAACAGTACTATAGACCAGGCCCACTGGGCTGTAGTCAACAGTACTATAGACCAGGCCCACTGGGCCCACAGTACTATAGACCAGGCCCACTGGGCTGTAGTCAACAGTACTATAGACCAGGCCCACTGGGCCCACAGTACTATAGACCAGGCCCATTGGGCTGTAGTCAACAGTACTATAGACCAGGCCCACTGGGCTGTAGTCAACAGTACTATAGACCAGGCCCACAGGGCTGTAGTCAACAGTACTATAGACCAGGCCCACAGGGCTGTAGTCAACAGTACTATAGACCAGGCCCACAGGGCTGTAGTCAACAGTACTATAGACCAGGCCCACAGGGCTGTAGTCAACAGTACTATAGACCAGGCCCACAGGGCTGTAGTCAACAGTACTATAGACCAGGCCCACAGGGCCCACAGGGCTGTAGTCAACAGTACTATAGACCAGGCCCACAGGGCCCACAGGGCTGTAGTCAACAGTACTATAGACCAGGCCCACAGGGCTGTAGTCAACAGTACTATAGACCAGGCCCACAGGGCCCACAGGGCTGTAGTCAACAGTACTATAGACCAGGCCCACAGGGCCCACAGGGCTGTAGTCAACAGTACTATAGACCAGGCTCACAGGGCTGTAGTCAACAGTACTATAGACCAGGCCCACAGGGCTGTAGTCAACAGTACTATAGACCAGGCCCACAGGGCCCACAGGGCTGTAGTCAACAGTACTATAGACCAGGCCCACAGGGCCCACAGGGCTGTAGTCAACAGTACTATAGACCAGGCCCACAGGGCCCACAGGGCTGTAGTCAACAGTACTAAAAGACCACTCAGTAGCGCAGCTTTCAAGTTTGCATTCTACCCTAGCCTACATAATACTTTATTTAGTTTTCTTCAATTTGAAAAAAACAAACTAACAATATTCTGCGGTTGAAAACGTATAAATGTACAATAACGTGGAACCAAATGCACCGGGAGTTGGTTAACTTTTTGACCAGTCACTCAGAGGGCTTTGACTGTGTTCTCCGTAGTGTGTTTTAGTTGTATTGTATTTTACATTTGTGTGACTTGTCTATCAGCGTGTCGTGTTTTTTTGTGGACCCCAGGAAGTGTAGCTGCTGCTGCTGCTCATGGGGTTTTTAACAAACACATTTTACACATTTGACATTCACCGAATAACAATAAGCCAGAAATCCAGTCAGTCTACGCCAATATGCCACTCCTTGTCAAGCTAAACAATTTGTTTGCCATGACAAGGAGTAGCAAGGAGGTAGGGAGGGGGGAAAACTGAAAACGAGCTGTTATTGGCTGAGATGTTTGGAACTCTTTCTTATTTGCCTATTAACTCATGTATAAATGATGTCACCATGGATGGCCAAAACTCCATCCCACCAAAACAGGCTGACATTTCAGTCAGCCTTTTCAAATAGTTTACATTAAAACAGGCATTATCATAATTTTCACAATTTCACACTATTTTTCCAACCTCAGCGTTGTTTATTAGGTACACCAGCCCATTCACGAAAATGTACTGCTCCTACAGACAGTGAGTCTCGTGGTTGTGGCTTCTTATATAAAGCAGGCAGACAGGCATCAAGACATTCAGTTACTGTTCGGTTGAATGTTAGAATGGGCAAAACGAGAGACCTAAGCGAATTTGAGCGTGGTATGATCGTCGTTGCCAGACGCGCCGGATCCAGTATCTCAGAACAGCCGGCCTCCTGGGTTTTTCACGTACGACAGTGTCTAGGGTTTACAGAGAACGGTGGGACAAACAAAACATCCAGTCAGCGGCAGTCCTGTGGGAGAAAACAGCTCGTTGATGAGAGGTCGAAGAAGAATGGCAAGAATCATGCAAGCAAACAGGCAAATAACGGTTCAGTACAACAGTGGTGTGCAGAACGACATCTCAGAACAAACAACATGTCGGTCCTTGTCACGGATTGGCTACTGCAGCAGACGACCACAACGGGTTCCTATCAGATAAAGACAAGAAGAAACGGCTCCAGTACGTGATCACCAACACTGGACAGTTGAGAGAAATAAAGGCTACCACGTTAGAAATAAAGGCTACCGCGATAGAAATAAAGCTAGGCTACCGCGTTGGCAATAAAGGCTACCGCGTTGGAAATAAAGGCTACCGCGTTGGAAATAAAGGCTACCGCGTTGGAAATAAAGTCTACCGCGTTGGAAATAAAGGCTACCGCGTTGGAAATAAAGGCTACCGCGTTGGAAATAAAGGCTACCACGTTGGAAATAAAGGCTACCACGTTGGAAATAAAGGCTACCACGTTGGAAATAAAGGCTACCACGTTAGAAATAAAGGCTACCACGTTAGAAATAAAGGCTACCACGTTAGAAATAAAGTCTACCACGTTAGAAATAAAGGCTACCACGTTAGAAATAAAGGCTACCACTTTGGAAATAAAGGCTACCACGTTAGAAATAAAGGCTACCACGTTGGAAATAAAGGCTACCACGTTGGAAATAAAGGCTACCACGTTAGAAATAAAGGCTACCACGTTGGAAATAAAGGCTACCACGTTGGAAATAAAGGCTACCACGTTAGAAATAAAGGCTACCACGTTAGAAATAAAGGCTACCACGTTAGAAATAAAGGCTACCACGTTAGAAATAAAGGCTACCACGTTAGAAATAAAGGCTAGCACGTTAGAAATAAAGGCTACCACGTTAGAAATAAAGGCTAGCACGTTAGAAATAAAGGCTAGCACGTTGGAAATAAAGACTCATGCCAAACCAGTGATGTTAAGCTAATGCATGTTTTCATGTTCATTTTTATTTATGCCTATCAGTCTAATTCGAGTGTTTGAACTTTTAACGCGGCTGGATTATAGTGGGGTGTGGTTTCGTGGCATCCAATGGCAGTGGTATGGCAACGAACCGCTTGTGGATTTGACAATGCTAACGCAGTTCCGCCTCCAACGATGCAAAATGGATGTCAATCTGATTGAATCTAGTTGTTGTATAAATACAAAATATCTGACATTGTATTCCCATTTGAACTTAGTTGTGCTTTTAAATGGTTGAAAGCACAATGGAACCCTCCCAAGTGGTATGGCGGTCTAAGGCACTACATCGCAACCGGCCGTGATCGGGAGTCCCATAGGGCGGCACACAATTGTTCCAGCGTCATCCGAGTTAGGGCAAGGTTTTGGCCGGGGGGGCTTTATTTGGCTCATCGTGCTCTAGCGACTCCTTGTGGTGGGCCGGGCGCCTGCAGGCTGACCTCGGCCGTCAGTTGAACAGTGTTTCCTCTGACACGTTGGTGCGGCTGGCTTCTGGGTTAAGTGGGCGGGTATTAAGAAGCACGATTTGACGAGTCACGTTCCGGAGAACACATGACTCGACCTTCGCCTCCCGAGCCAGTTGTGGAGTTGCAGCGAGGAGACAAGATCGTAATGGGGGAGAAAAAGGGGGTAAAAAAATTATAAAAGCACAGTGATAAATCAAATCAAATGTATTTATTAAAGCCCTTCTTACATCAGCTGATATCTCAAAGTGCTGTACAGAAACCCAGCCTAAAACCCCAAACAGCAAGCAATGCAGGTGTAGAAGCCCCTGTAGAAGCACACATTGAGAATTTGCCTGTCTCTGACTGGGTGAATCAAGGTTACCCACATCTCCACGGTGAAATGACATGGTATGCCCAGATAAAGGGGGTCTTTCTAAAAACAGATTTGATTGACTGACATGTCTCGTCTCCCATGGTGACAGAATGAAGAGGAGGGCGATAAGCCTGCTCTGGTGTCTATTCCCAACCCGCTCTACATCGGTTCCAGAGCCTTCAACCAACCCTTTGGTATCAATGAACAATGTGTAAGTCTCAATAATGATGTGTTATATCTCAATAACAAAACTGATCAATATGTAAGGCCAGGATTCAATCTGATCCCGCCTGTCAACAATGCTATATTTAAAAGGTAATGACTGATTGAGGCGACACATGTAGTGTGGATCTGGTCTGTGAAATGTGGGAACGTTGCCTTTAAAAGCTGCGTTGTCAATAACCCGCAATCAGATTGAATGTTAAGTCAATTTTATATCTCAGTACTGTTAAGCTTAAAACACTTTTTAAATTTTTTTTTAACCACATTGGATTTAAGAGTAAATCCGTACTGAACTTCTGCCTCTGGGGGTGGTCTTGAGCCAAAAGGGGTCCCCTGAATGGACAGAAATACTGTTCACAAATAACCATCTAGCCTAATGGTTTAACATGTTATTTCCCTGTCTAGGAAGAGGCTGAACCAGCAGAACCAGCAGAACCAGCAGAACCAGCTCCTCAACTACTGGATTTATGAGAACAATAACAACATTATGTGGGCGCTTAAGGAAGGGCTGGAGTTAATTGACTTCCTGCATTTTAACAAACTATGCTGGGAATATGTAAATAAAATATGACATAGGCCTATATTTTCCAAAGACAATGGCTGGGTTCTAATCCGTGAAAACGCTGTCTGTGCTTTTTAAAAGGCGGAGATGGCATTACTGGCAAACACTATTAGAATTTACCTTAAAATGTCAAACTTGTTAAAACGCGGTCTCCTTTAAAAAGGCACATTGTTAGCTGTCCTATGCTCTACTCTATTACATGCTTTGAATTTAATCCTAAACTCGGCAGTAGGTCTGTTTTCCCAAAAAAATGTTAAGGGACGAGGCTTGATTGAAAACTGGATTGAAAACGCGACCCTCCACAGAAAACACTGATGCAAAATGTCAGGCATGTTTATATGACACTGTATTAAAATATTCCTTCTATGCATCCCTTGTATAGATTATTGGTCATTATTTGATGGTATAAATTCTGTTACTACAACAATAACCATTTATTCATATGAGCTCCCTTTCACCCAACAATCACATTTAAAATTTAAAATTTGACTTTCCCCAGATTTATCTTTTTTAGATTTAAGATGTATTTTACAACACATACCAGATTTAAAAATATATATATTAATCTACTGGACTGACACCATTAGATAGCCTACCTTAAGTTGACGTTTGTTTACCCAACTTTAGTAGAAATCCATTTTTACTTCTAAAATGTCACCTTAGCTTCCCTTTAAAGCCGCAAACCTTCTCAAAAGGGGAGCTCCAAGTTTCACCCCAGGACTCTGCTCCTCAGAAGGAGCTCCAAACCCCACCCCCGGGACTCTGCCCCTCAGAAGGAGCTCCAAGCCCCACCCCCGGGACTCTGCCCCTCAGAAGGAGCTCCAAGCCCCACCCCCGGGACTCTGCCCCTCAGAAGGAGCTCCAAGCCCCACCCCCGGGACTCTGCCCCTCAGAAGGAGCTCCAAGCCCCACCCCCGGGACTCTGCCCCTCAGAAGGAGCTCCAAGCCCCACCCCCGGGACTCTGCCCCTCAGAAGGAGCTCCAAGCCCCACCCCCGGGACTCTGCCCCTCAGAAGGAGCTCCAAGCCCCACCCCCGGGACTCTGCCCCTCAGAAGGAGCTCCAAGCCCCACTCCCAGAGCTCTGCTCTCACAAAGCAGCGCACCCATCCCCCCCAGAATGGAGGGAAGAGAAGGAGATGAGCCGAGCTGCAGTGTTGGCTGGAGCAGCATGAACAGAGAGAAGGGAATGAGAGGGGGACCCGAGCTGCAGTGTTGGCTGGAGCAGCATGGACAGAGAGAAGGGAATGAGAGGGGGACCCGAGCTGCAGTGTTGGCTGGAGCAGCATGGACAGAGAGAAGGGAATGAGAGGGGGACCCGAGCTGCAGTGTTGGCTGGAGCAGCATGGACAGAGAGAAGGGAATGAGAGGGGGACCCAAGCTCTAGTGTTGGCTGGAGCAGCATGAACAGAGAGAAGGGAATGAGAGGGGGACCCGAGCTGCAGTGTTGGCTGGAGCAGCATGAACATGGTTCAATATAAATGGATAAAGCATCACCTTTGTCATCCCAGCAGAATGACCTTTGTCATCCCAGCAGAATGACCTTTGTCATCCCAGCAGAATGACCTTTGTCAGCTGGTTGCTGGGATGACTAACAAGATTGACAATGGAAACTGATCTTTTTTTAAACCTGTAACCCAAACAGATGTCAAAATCAATATATTTATTCAATCTAACACTGAAGCGATCGAAATGTAAATATATTTTACATTGAGCCGACACACTACATGACCAAAAGTGTGTGTACATCTGCTCGTCGAAAAAAAATGTATGCCCATTACAAAAATCATGGGCATTAAAATGGAGTTGGTCCCCCCCTTAGTTGCTATAACAGCCTCCACTCTTCTGGGAAGGCTTTCCGCTAGGATTAGGCCCGGCTCGCAATCAGCCTTCCAATTCATCCCAAAGGTGTTCGATGGGGTTGAGGTCAGTCAAGTTCTTCCCCACCAATCTCGACAAACCATTTCTGTATGGACCTCGCTTTGTGCATGGGGGCATTGTCATGCTGAAACAGGAAAGGACCTGCCACAAAGTTGGAAGCACAGAATCATGTATAATGACATTGTATGCTGTAGCGTTAAGATTTCCCTTCACTGGAACTGAGGGGCCCGAACCATGAAAAACAGCCCAAGACCATTATTCCTCCTCCACCAAACTTTACAGTTGACACTATACATTGGGGCAGGTAGCGTTCTCATGGCATCCGCCAAACCCAGATCCATCCGTCCGACTGTCAGATGGTGAAGCGTGATTCATCATTCCAGAGAACACGTTTTAACTGCTCCAGAGTCCAATGGTGGCGAGCTTTACACCACTCCAGCCGACGCTTGGCATTGCGCATGGTGATCTTAGGCTTGTGTGCGGCTGCTCGGCCATGAAAAACCCATTTCATTGAAGCTCCCGATGAACAGTTCTTGTGCTGACGTTGCTTCCAGAGGCAGTTGGGAACTCGGTAGTGAGTGTTGCAACCTAGCACAGACAACGCTTCAGCACTCGGCCGTCCTGTTCTGTGAGCTTGTGGCCTACCACTTCGCGGCTGAGCCGTTGTTGCTCCTAGATGTTTTCACTTCAAAAACAGCACTTAAAATTTGACCCACCTATGATGGTGCCACGTTGAAAATCAATGAGCTCTTCAGTAAGGCCATTCTACTGCTAATGTTTGTCTATGGAGATTGCGTGGCTACGTGCTCAATTGTATACACCTGTCAGCAACAGGTGTTGGCTGAAAAGCCAAATCCACTAATGTGAAGATGTGTCCACATACTTATGTATATATATAGTGTATTTTCTACAGATGGTCATACTATCAACAAACTATCTGTTGTTAAGGATCTGCTTGCTAGGGTTAGAACAAGGCTTTAGTTCAGGTTTAGAACAAGGCTTTAGTTCAGGGTTAGAACAAGGCTTTAGTTCAGGGTTAGAACAAGGCTTTAGTTCAGGGTTAGAATAAGGCTTTAGTTCAGGTTAAGAATAAGGCTTTGGTTCAGGTTAAGAATAAGGCTTTGGTTCAGGTTAAGAATAAGGCTTTGGTTCAGGTTAAGCATAAGGCTTTGGTTCAGGTTTAGAATAAGGCTTTGGTTCAGGTTAAGCATAAGGCTTTGGTTCAGGTTTAGAATAAGGCTTTGGTTCAGGTTTAGAATAAGGCTTTGGTTCAGGTTTAGAATAAGGCTTTGGTTCAGGTTTAGAATAAGGCTTTAGTTTAGGTTTAGAATAAGGCTTTAGTTTAGGTTTAGAATAAGGCTTTAGTTTAGGTTTAGAATAAGGCTTTAGTTCAGGTTTAGAATAAGGCTTTAGTTTAGGTTTAGAATAAGGCTTTAGTTTAGGTTTAGAATAAGGCTTTAGTTTAGGTTTAGAATAAGGCTTTAGTTCAGGTTTAGAGTGAAGACATTTATTCACTTCAACTGTTTTGATGTTTGTATTGATTGTTTCATTAATTTTTTGTTATATATTTTTTTACAATATTTAAAGCTTATACTAGCATCTACATCTCTACAGTTGATTAATTATGCCTAGCTCTGTGTGTGTATGAGAGAACAGGCATGAAAATATTTTAGGTGGTAATTGGCCATACCCCTCATTAAGTCCTGACCCATGATTAAAGTGTAGTCTATTTCAAAAGAACTGAATAGCATACTCTGAGTTGTTCTTATGTTAGGTCCTGATCTGGCTATGCCATACGGCTGTGAGTTAGACTCATTCATTTAGCAGAAAAGATATGCTTAGAATTCTGTGACATTTCTTATTATTTTATAGTATGAAGAATACAATTGAACAAAGCTGATTAAAATATAAATAATATTTTCTCCAAATGATTTGAGGTAGTGGGCACATGTTGCTATTCTGTGTTGAGCGGATAACAAAGAAACAGGTCCTACTATATGATTCATTTAGTTATTTATGTAACTTTAGTTGTGATACAAACGTTGGCCTATATGTTTTTATTTTTAATACTGCGTGATGGGACTCAAATTATGATTTTTTAAAAGTCGCAATACACTACACACTGGACGTTGTGCAAACTGTAAAACACATTTCCCGAGGCTATTTATTGTAGCCGGGGACTAAAGCAAACTTGAGGGAAAAAGCTACCAAAGTTCTATCAACACATTGACTGTAGTACTCGCGCTGGGAAAAACAGATCACTGCTACTCACCTTTTCGACAAGGCACTCCCTCACCCTCCTTTCGGCAAATCAGATCACGACTCCATTTTGCTCCTCCTTTCCTATAGGCAGAAACTCAAACAGGAAGCACCCTTGCTGAGGTCTATTCAATGCTGGTCTGACCAATCGGAATCCATGCTTCAAGATTGTCATGAAGCATGGATTCCGTTGCCTCTGAAAATAACATTGACGTATACACGGACACGGTGACTGAGTTCATCAGGAAGTGGATAAGGGATGTTGTTCCCACTGTGACTATTAAAACCTACCCAAACCAAAAACCGTGGATAGATGGCATTATTCACGCAAAACTGAAAGCATGAACCAAAGCATTTAACCATGGCAAGGTGACTGAGAATATGATTGATTACAAACAGTGTAGTTATTCCCTCCGTAAGACAATCAAAAAGGCAAAATGTCAGTACAGAGACAACGTGGAGTCGCAATTCAACAGCTCAGATACAAGACATAAGTGGCAGGGACTCCAGAAAATCACGGATTACAAAGGAAAAACCCACGTTGCGGACACCCACGTCTTGCTCCTGGACAAGCTAAACACCTTCTTCACCCGCTTTGAGGATAACACAGTGCCACCGACGTGGGCCTCTCCCGAGGACTGTGGTCTCTCGTTCTCTGTGGCCGAAGTGAATAAGACATTTAAGAGTGTTAAAACCCCTTGCAAGGCTGCCAGCCCAGACAGCATCCCTAGCCGTGTCCTCAGAGCATGCGCAGACCATCTGGCTGGTGTGTTAGGGACATATTCAATCTCTCCCTTTCCCAGTCTGCTGTCCCCACTTGCTTCAAGATGGCCACCATTGTTCCTGTACCCAAGAAAGCAAAGGTAACTGAACTAAATGACTATCGCCACGTAGCACTCACTTCTGTCATCATGAAGTGCTTTGATAGGCTAGTTAAGGATCATATCACCTCCACCTTACCTGCCACCCTAGACCCACTTCAATTTGCTTACCGCCCCAATAGCTCCACAGATGATGCTATTGCCATTGAATTGCACACTGCCCTATCCAATCCGTACAAGAGGAATACCTATGTAAGAATGTTGTTCATCGACTACTTAATATAATATATATATTTAACCTTTATTTAACTAGGCAAGTCAGCTAAGAACAAATTCTTATTTTACAATGATGGCCTACCCCGGCCAATACCTCCCCTAACAACGCTGGGCCAATTGTGCGCCACCCTATGGGACTCCCGATCACGGCTGGTTGTGATACAGCCCAGGATCGAACCAGGGTCTGGGGTGACACCTCGAGCACTGAGATGCAGCTCCTTAGACCGCTGCGCCACTCGGGAGCCCCAGCTCAACCTTCAACACCATAGTACCCTCCAAGATCATCAGTAAGCATGGGGCCCTGGGTCTGAACCCCGCCCTGTGCAACTGGGTCCTGGACTTCCTGACAGGCCCCCTCCAGGTGGTGAAGGTAAGACACAACACCTCCACTATGCTGATCCTCAACACAGGGGCCCCACAAGGGTGCGTGCTCAGCCCCCTCCTGTACTCCCTGTTCGCCCATGACTACGTGGCCACGCACACCTCCAACTCAATCATCAAGTTTGCAGACGACACAGTAGTAGTCCCGTGTGGCTCACTGGCAATGCCAGGATTGTGGGTTTGATTGCCACGGGGGCCCAGTATGAAAATGTATGCACTCACTAATGTAAGTTGGGGCGGCAGGGTAGCCTAGTGGTTAGAGTGTTGGACTAGTAACCGAAAGGTTGCAAGTTCAAATCCCCCGAGCTTACAAGGTACAAATCTGTCGTTCTGGCCCTGAACAGGCAGTTAACCCACTGTTCCTAGACCAGTTAACCCACTGTTCCTAGACCAGTTAACCCACTGTTCCTAGACCAGTTAACCCACTGTTCCTAGACCAGTTAACCCACTGTTCCTAGACCAGTTAACCCACTGTTCCTAGACCAGTTAACCCACTGTTCCTAGACCAGTTAACCCACTGTTCCTAGACCAGTTAACCCACTGTTCCTAGACCAGTTAACCCACTGTTCCTAGACCAGTTAACCCACTGTTCCTAGACCAGTTAACCCACTGTTCCTAGACCAGTTAACCCACTGTTCCTAGACCAGTTAACCCACTGTTCCTAGACCAGTTAACCCACTGTTCCTAGACCAGTTAACCCACTGTTCCTAGACCAGTTAACCCACTGTTCCTAGACCAGTTAACCCACTGTTCCTAGACCAGTTAACCCACTGTTCCTAGACCAGTTAACCCACTGTTCCTAGACCAGTTAACCCACTGTTCCTAGACCAGTTAACCCACTGTTCCTAGACCAGTTAACCCACTGTTCCTAGACCAGTTAACCCACTGTTCCTAGACCAGTTAACCCACTGTTCCCTGGTAGGCCGTCATTGTAAATAAGAATTTGTTTTTAACTGACTTGCCTAGTTAAAGGTATAAAAGTAACACCCATTGATCTGCAAGAGTGTCTGTTAAATGACTCACTACTGTAAATCTCTCTGGATAAGAGCGTCTGTTAAACGACTCTCTACTGTAAGTCTTTCTGAATAAGTGTCTGCTAAATGACGTAAATGTAGTAGGCTTGATTACCAACAATGAGGAGACAGCCTACAGGTAGGAGGTGAGGGCCCTGGCAGAGTTGTGGCAGGAAAATAACGTCAACTAAACAAAGGAGCTGATCGTGAACTTCAGGAAACAGCAGCGGGAGCGGAGCACCCCACTATCCACATCAACAGGGCCGCAGTTGAGAAGGTGGAAAGCTTCAAGTTCCTCGGCGTACACGTCACTGACAATCTGAAATGGTCCACCCACACAGACAGTGTGGTGAAGGCACAACAGCGGTCTGCATAACGCATCACTAGGGGCACACTGCCTGCCCTCCAGGACACCTACAGCACCCGATGTCACAGGAAGGTCAAAAAGATAATCAACCACCTGAGCCACGGCCTGTTCACCCCGCTATAATCCAGAAGGCGAGGTCAGTACAGGTGCATTAAAGCTGGGACTGAGAGACAGAAAAACAGCTTATATCTCACGGCCATCAGACTGTTATTTAGCAATTACTAGCAAGCCTCCACCCCCTGAGGGGCCCCTGTGTTGAGGATCAGCGTGGCAGATGTGTTGCTACCTTATATATATTGCTACCACTTCGTGGCAGGGTGTTGTTCCCCACCCTCACCACCTGGGGGCGGCCCGTCAGGAAGTCCAGTTGCAGAGGGAGGTGTTTAGTCCCAGGATCCTTAGCTTAGTGATGAGCTTTGAGGGCACTATGGTGTTGAACGCTGAGCTGTAGTCAATGAATAGCATTCTCACGTAGGTGTTCCTTTTGTCCAGGTGGGAAAGGGCAGTGTGAAGTGCAATAGAGATGGCATTATCTGTGGATCTGTTTGGGCGGTATGTAAATTGGAGTGGGTCGAGGGTTTCTGGGATAATGGTGTTGATGTGAGCCATTACCAACCTTTCAAAGCACTTCATGGCTACGGACGTAAGTGCTACGAGTCGGTAGTCATTTAGGCAGGTTACCTTAGTGTTTTTGGGCACAGGGACTATGGTGGTCTGTTTGAAACATTTTGGTATTACAGACTCAGACAGGGAGAGGTTGAAAATGTCAGTGAAGACACCTGCCAGTTGGTCAGCATATGCCCGGAGCACATGTCCTGGTAATCCGTCTGGCCTGGCGGCCTTGTGAATGTTGACCTGTTTAAAGGTCTTACTGACATCGGCTACGGAGAGCGTGATCACACAGTCGTCCGGAACAGCTGATGCTCTCATGCATGCCTCAGTGTTGCTTGCCTCGAACCGAGCATAGAAGTGATTTAGCTTGTCTGGTAGGCTCGTGTCACTGGGCAGCTTGCGGCTGTGCTTCTCTTTGTAGTCTGTAATAGTTTGCAAGCCCTGCCACATAAGACGAGCGTCGGAGCCGGTGTAGTACGATTCAATCTTAGACTGTATTGACGCTTTGCCTGTTTGATGGTTCGTTGGAGGGCATAGCAAGATTTCTTAAAAGCTTTCGGGTTAGTGTGCCACACCTTGAAAGCGGCAGCTCTACCCTTTAGCTCAGTGCGAATGTTGCCTGTAATCCATGGCTTCTGGTTGGGGTATGTACGTACAGTCACTGTGGGGATGACATCCTCGATGCACTTATTGATAAAGTCAGTGACTGATGTGGTGTACTCCTCAATGCCATCGGAAGAATCACAGAACATGTTCCAGTCTGTGCTAGCAAAACAGTCCTGTAGCTTAGCATCAGCTTCATCTGACCACTTTTTTATAGACCGAGTCACTAGTGCTTCCTGCTTTAATTTTTGCTTGTAAGCAGGAATCAGAAGGATAGAATTGTGGTTGGATTTACCAAATGGAGGGCGAGGGAGAGCTTTGTACGTGTCTCTGTGTGTGAAGGACAGGTGATCTAGAATTTTTTTCCCTCTGGTTGCACATGTTGATAGAAATTAGGTAGAACTGATTTAAGTTTCCCTGCATTAAAGTCTCCGGCCACTAGGAGTGCCGCCTCTGGGTAAGCGGTTTCCTGTTTGCTTATCTCCTTCTACAGCTGACTGAGTGCGTTCTTAGTTCCAGCATCTGTTTGTGGTGGTAAATAAACAGCCATGAAAAGTATAGCTGCGAACTCTCTAGGCAAGTAGTGTGGTCTGCATTTTATCACAAGATACTAACTTCAGGCAAGCAAAATCTAGAGACTTCCTTTTTGGTACCCTTCCCCAGATCTGTGTCTCGGAGCTCTACGGACAATTCCTTCGACCTCATGGCTTGGTTTTTTCTCTGACATGCACTGTCAACTGTGGGACCTTACAGTGGGGCAAAAAAGTATTTAGTCAGCCACCAATTGTGCAAGTTCTCCCACTTAAAAAGATGTAGGAATTAAGAAATAGGAGCCTCTTAAAGAAGAAGTTACAGGTCTGTGAGAGCCAGAAATCTTGCTTGTTTGTAGGTGACCAAATACTTATTTTCCACCATAATTTTTTTTTCTCATTTTGTCTGTCATAGTTGAAGTGTACCTATGATGAAAATTACAGGCCTCTCATCTTTTTAAGTGGGAAAACTTGCACAATTGGTGGCTGACTAAATACTTTTTTGCCCCACTGTATATAGACAGGTGTGTGCCTTTCCAAATCAATTGAATTTACCACAGGTGGACTCCAATTTGTAGAAACATCTCAAAGGATGATCAATGGAAACAGGATGGACCTGAGATCAATTTTTAATAGTAAAGGGTGTTAATACTTATGTAAATGTGATTTCATTTATTTATTTTTAATACATTTGCAAATATGTCTATAAATATGTTTGTTTTTTCATTATGGGGTATTGTGTGTAGATAAGTGGAAAAAAGTTTAATCCATTTTAGAATAAGGCTGTAACATAAAAACGTGGACAGTCAAGGGGTCTTAATACTTCTCGAATGCACTGCACTCTCTCTCTCTCTCAGAACGGACATGGCTCATCATAATATTCATATATATTTCTTAATTCCATTCTTTTAGATGCGTGTATGGATGTGAATTGTTAGATATTACTGTGGGAGCTAGGAGCACTTGAGTTTCGCTACGCCCACAATCACTTCTGCTAAATGTGTGTGTGTGTGTGTGTGACCAATCACATCTGCTAAATGTGTGTGTGTGTGTGTGTGTGTGTGACCAATCACATCTGCTAAATGTGTGTGTGTGTGTGTGTGTGACCAATCACATCTGCTAAATGTGTGTGTGTGTGTGTGTGACCAATCACATCTGCTAAATGTGTGTGTGTGTGTGACCAATCACATCTGCTAAATGTGTGTGTGTGTGTGTGTGTGTGACCAATCACATCTGCTAAATGTGTGTGTGTGTGTGTGTGTGTGACCAATCACATCTGCTAAATGTGTGTGTGTGTGTGTGTGTGACCAATCACATCTGCTAAATGTGTGTGTGTGTGTGTGACCAATCACATCTGCTAAATGTGTGTGTGTGTGTGTGTGTGTGTGACCAATCACATCTGCTAAATGTGTGTGTGTGTGTGTGACCAATCACATCTGCTAAATGTGTGTGTGTGTGTGTGTGTGTGTGACCAATCACATCTGCTAAATGTGTGTGTGTGTGTGTGTGTGTGTGTGTGAGACCAATCACATCTGCTAAATGTGTGTGTGTGTGTGTGAGACCAATCACATCTGCTAAATGTGTGTGTGTGTGTGTGTGTGTGTGTGTGTGTGTGTGTGTGTGTGTGTGTGACCAATCACATCTGCTAAATGTGTGTGTGTGTGTGTGTGTGTGTGACCAATCACATCTGCTAAATGTGTGTGTGTGTGACCAATCACATCTGCTAAATGTGTGTGTGTGTGTGTGTGTGTGTGTGACCAATCACATCTGCTAAATGTGTGTGTGTGTGACCAATCACATCTGCTAAATGTGTGTGTGTGTGTGTGTGTGTGTGTGTGTGTGTGTGTGTGTGTGTGTGTGTGTGTGTGTGTGACCAATCACATCTGCTAAATGTGTGTGTGTGTGTGTATGTGTGTGACCAATCACATCTGCTAAATGTGTGTGTGTGTGTGTGTGTGTGTATGTGTGTGACCAATCACATCTGCTAAATGTGTGTGTGTGTGTGACCAATCACATCTGCTAAATGTGTGTGTGTGTGTGTGTGTGTGTGACCAATCACATCTGCTAAATGTGTGTGTGTGTGTGTGTGTGACCAATCACATCTGCTAAATGTGTGTGTGTGTGTGTGTGTGTGACCAATCACATCTGCTAAATGTGTGTGTGTGTGTGACCAATCACATCTGCTAAATGTGTGTGTGTGTGTGTGACCAATCACATCTGCTAAATGTGTGTGTGTGTGTGTGTGTGTGTGTGACCAATCACATCTGCTAAATGTGTGTGTGTGTGTGTGACCAATCACATCTGCTAAATGTGTGTGTGTGTGTGTGACCAATCACATCTGCTAAATGTGTGTGTGTGTGTGTGTGTGTGTGTGTGTGTGTGTGTGTGTGTGTGTGTGTGTGTGAGACCAATCACATCTGCTAAATGTGTGTGTGTGTGTGTGTGAGACCAATCACATCTGCTAAATGTGTGTGTGTGTGTGTGAGACCAATCACATCTGCTAAATGTGTGTGTGTGTGTGTGTGTGCGACCAATCACATCTGCTAAATGTGTGTGTGTGTGTGTGACCAATCACATCTGCTAAATGTGTGTGTGTGTGTGTGTGTGACCAATCACATCTGCTAAATGTGTGTGTGTGTGTGTGACCAATCACATCTGCTAAATGTGTGTGTGTGTGTGTGTGTGTGTGACCAATCACATCTGCTAAATGTGTGTGTGTGTGTGTGTGTGTGTGTGTGAGACCAATCACATCTGCTAAATGTGTGTGTGTGTGTGTGAGACCAATCACATCTGCTAAATGTGTGTGTGTGTGTGTGTGTGTGTGTGTGTGTGTGTGTGTGTGTGTGTGTGTGTGACCAATCACATCTGCTAAATGTGTGTGTGTGTGTGTGTGTGTGTGACCAATCACATCTGCTAAATGTGTGTGTGTGTGACCAATCACATCTGCTAAATGTGTGTGTGTGTGTGTGTGTGTGACCAATCACATCTGCTAAATGTGTGTGTGTGTGACCAATCACATCTGCTAAATGTGTGTGTGTGTGTGTGTGTGTGTGTGTGTGTGTGTGTGTGTGTGTGACCAATCACATCTGCTAAATGTGTGTGTGTGTGTGTATGTGTGTGACCAATCACATCTGCTAAATGTGTGTGTGTGTGTGTGTGTGTATGTGTGTGACCAATCACATCTGCTAAATGTGTGTGTGTGTGTGACCAATCACATCTGCTAAATGTGTGTGTGTGTGTGTGTGTGTGACCAATCACATCTGCTAAATGTGTGTGTGTGTGTGTGTGTGACCAATCACATCTGCTAAATGTGTGTGTGTGTGTGTGTGTGTGTGTGTGACCAATCACATCTGCTAAATGTGTGTGTGTGTGTGACCAATCACATCTGCTAAATGTGTGTGTGTGTGTGTGACCAATCACATCTGCTAAATGTGTGTGTGTGTGTGTGTGTGTGTGACCAATCACATCTGCTAAATGTGTGTGTGTGTGTGTGACCAATCACATCTGCTAAATGTGTGTGTGTGTGTGTGTGTGTGTGTGTGTGTGTGTGTGTGTGTGTGTGTGTGTGTGTGAGACCAATCACATCTGCTAAATGTGTGTGTGTGTGTGTGTGAGACCAATCACATCTGCTAAATGTGTGTGTGTGTGTGTGTGAGACCAATCACATCTGCTAAATGTGTGTGTGTGTGTGTGTGTGTGACCAATCACATCTGCTAAATGTGTGTGTGTGTGTGTGTGTGACCAATCACATCTGCTAAATGTGTGTGTGTGTGACCAATCACATCTGCTAAATGTGTGAGTGTGTGTGTGTGTGACCAATCACATCTGCTAAATGTGTGTGTGTGTGACCAATCACATCTGCTAAATGTGTGTGTGTGTGTGTATGTGTGTGACCAATCACATCTGCTAAATGTGTGTGTGTGTGTGTGTGTGTATGTGTGTGACCAATCACATCTGCTAAATGTGTGTGTGTGTGTGTATGTGTGTGACCAATCACATCTGCTAAATGTGTGTGTGTGTGTGTGTGTGTGTGTGTATGTGTGTGTGTGTGTGACCAATCACACCTGCTAAATGTGTGTGTGTGTGTGTGTGACCAATCACATCTGCTAAATGTGTGTGTGTGTGTGTGTGTGTGAGACCAATCACATCTGCTAAATGTGTGTGTGTGTGTGTGTGAGACCAATCACATCTGCTAAATGTGTGTGTGTGTGTGTGTGTGTGACCAATCACATCTGCTAAATGTGTGTGTGTGTGTGTGTGTGACCAATCACATCTGCTAAATGTGTGTGTGTGTGACCAATCACATCTGCTAAATGTGTGAGTGTGTGTGTGTGTGACCAATCATATCTGCTAAAAGTGTGTATGTGACCAATCACATCTGCTAAATGTGTGTGTGTGTGTGACCAATCACATCTGCTAAAAGTGTGTATGTGACCAATGACACTTGATTTGGATTTGAAAAGCTCTGATTCGGTTCTTGTTCAAGCTGCACACACGTCATCAGGCTCTCATTCACAATTTCACTAGCACTATAATATAATATCCTCACCAGGCCTCGAATTTCACAGCGGTATCCCCCTTGTGTGGCCGTAGTGTCCCCTTTAAAAATCTGCGCCTTTTGCGGCAACGTAGCCATTGTGCCCTTGGGCTGAATATAATAATTATAATTCCCTTCTCCCGGCTGCCACGCTCAGAAGCACCTCAACACTCACATGGCTCTCTCAGATACCTCAATTCTTATTAGCCAACACCAGTCACTGTTTCAGCATGACAATGCACCCGTGCACAAAGCGAGGTCCGTACAGAAATGGTTTGTCAAGATCGGTGTGGAAGAACTTGACTGGCCTGTACAGAGCCCTGACCCCGACCTCATCGAACACCTTTGGGATGAATTGGAACGCCGACTGCGAGCCAGGCCTAATCACCCAACATCAGTGCCTGACCTCACAAATGCTCTTGTGGCTGAATGGAAGCAGTTCTTGCTTTACATGTAGGAGCAGCGCTCTCCACCATGGAGAGATAGACATGCTCTGGTTATTTATGTTAGTGCAGGATGAGCTGCAGACGGTGGACTTCCTGCTAGGACACACCGCCTCACACTGTTAACACTAACTCTGGTTCATAGGCACATGATTACTGCATACAATAGCTGTAGGATCAGTAGAGACATTCAGGGGCAGTTAGAGGGACATACATTAGGTTACTTACATTGTGTCTTCCAATGCTCCTGGGATAATGTACATTTGTTAAAGCATTATGACAACTCAGCAACACAATGGTAGGAATTAACTGGACCATTGGACCATGGGTCATTGATAAGTAATTGTCTCAACGCAGCCGTATAATGCTGTGAAAGGATTCAGGAACCCAAATTATTTAGGTGGATCCCATCCTCCTTATAAAACGTGTTGTTTCCAAAAGGTATCGAAATGGTCAACAAAAAGTAACACCCATTTATCTGCAATAATCACATTAGCAGAATTATTTCTCTTCACAACTGGCAAAGTGTTCAATGCCGCGATTCAGAGGGCACAGGGCTCTTTAAAACCCAGTTTCAACTGTTCAGAGCTGCCCTTCATAATGTAATTAAAACCCATACAGACTACAATGGAATCGATTTCCATGTCCTGACGTAGTACATTTTCGGGAGCAGCTTAGTACTGTCATTTACTCAAGCTCCAGGATAGGACATTGTCTTTGCACCAGGAACAGTCACATGTCTTACCATGGAGCTGCCCAAAAATCACAGCTGGCGAGAAGGACAAGGAAATTCACCCACTTCTACACGTCACAGGATTCTGAGAACCCTTTATAGACAGGCGAGAGGCAGAATAACTTGAGCCCGTTGCTCCTGGCGCAGGCCTCCGACGGATGGAGAAGCACCACTCAATCCAGAGCAGGGACGAAAAGTCGCCGACGTTGACTTCGAAATCGTTGGAATGCGGCCAGAGTGATTGAACCGTCGTTGATCGCCATGCTCCTCTTGCTGTGTTCCTTCGACTCTGCTATCAGATGGGGAGGAAAGGCAGGAGATGGCTCCCCTGGCAAACTCTGGGCAAACCCCAGCATGATAACGACAAGGCGGAGATGCATCCAACGAGCACCGTCCAGGTAAACATTCCACTATGCCTCTTCCCCCAGTTTCTTACGTAGGCTGGCGACCAGTGTGATCAAGGAAGCCACCTCAAGCCTGATAATCCTCGGCAAGCAAACAATTGGCGCATTGACTGATCCAGTTTGTCCTGAAACAAAGCGTAGTAGATACAACTCCTACAGCTGGAACCAAAGTAGATACAACTCCTACAGTGCTGGAACCAAAGTAGATACAACTCCTACAGTGCTGGAACCAAAGTAGATACAACTCCTACAGTGCTGGAACCAAAGTAGATACAACTCCTACAGTGCTGGAACCAAAGTAGATACAACTCCTACAGTGCTGGAACCAAAGTAGATACAACTCCTACAGTGCTGGAACCAAAGTAGATACAACTCCTACAGCTGGAACCAAAGTAGATACAACTCCTACAGCTGGAACCAAAGTAGATACAACTCCTACAGCTGGAACCAAAGTAGATACAACTCCTACAGCTGGAACCAAAGTAGATACAACTCCTACAGCGCTGGAAACGTTCATTTACTTCTCCAGACAAAAGAGGGCTCCATTGTTGTTCATTTCAGAAAATCCAAGGGGCTGTTATTCCTGATGATGCTCTCATCAGGTATATGTCATATATATGTCTCATGATCATGTGGAATCAGGAATACCATAACCGAAACGTGACCCCAAAAACCTCCATAGTACCTAAAATGTGGGTTTGGTGAACCGTTACACCCTACTAAGTAAACCAAATACATTGGTGTTAGGGGTGAGCTTGATTAAGCTTGCACCTAGTTTTGGGACAAAACCAAGTCATTGGTTCCCAGTGGTGGAAAAAAAGTACCCAATTGTCATACTTGCGTAAACGTAAAGATACCTTTATAGAAAATGACAAGTGGAATGTTGTCGAGGGGGACCGCAGCAGCTTTCCAATCTTTAGCAATCTTTGGGGGTCTCAGATGATACGAAAGAGAGGTTGAACAGGCTGGTAATAGGGGTTGCAACAATGATGGCGGATCATTTTAGGAAGAGGGTCCAGATTGTCTAGCTCGGCTGATTTGTAGGGGTCCAGATTTTGCAGCTCTTTCAGAACATCAGCTGTCTGGATTTGGGTGAAGGAGAAGCTGGGGGGGCTTGGAAAATAATGTGCTTTTTACTCTTTCCCGTACACCCACAAGTACTTGTTACATTTTGAATGCTTAGCAGGACAGCAAAATTCACAATTTCACGCATTTATCAAGAGAAAATCCCTGGTCATCCCTACTGTATCTTGATCTGGCGGACTCACTAAACACAAATGCTTTGTTTGTAAATCGCACCACCTGGTTTGCATAATATAAGGAATTTGAAATGATTTATATTTTTACTTTTGATACTTAAGTATATTTTAGCAATTACATTTACGTTAGTATTATTACATTTTCCCAGTATTATTTTACTGGGTGACTTTCACTGAAAAGGCAGCGCGGGAAATTCAAAAAATATTTTTGGGGAAATATGTAACTTTCACACATTAACAAGTCCAATACAGCAAATGAAAGATAAACATCTTGTTAATCTACCCATCGTGTGCGATTACAAAAATGCTTTACAGCGAAAGCTCCACAAACGATTATGTTAGGTTACCACCAAGTCACAGAAAAACCCAGCCATTTTTCCAGCCAAAGAGAGGAATCACAAAAAGCAGAAAGAGTTAAAATTAATCACTAGCCTTTGAAGATCTTCATCAGATGACACTCATAGGACATCATGTTACACAATACATGTATGTTTTGTTCGATAAAGTGCATATTTATATCCAAAAATCAGAGTTTACATTGGCGCGTTACGTTCAGTAATGTTTTGCTTCCAAAACATCCGGAGAAATTGCAGAGAGCCACATCATTTCACAGAAATACTCATAATAAACATTGATAAAAGTTACAATAGTTATTCACAGAATTAAAGATAGACTTCTCCTTAATGCAACCGCTTGTCAGATTTCAAAAAAACTTTACGGAAAAAGCACACCATGCAATAATCTGAGCACAGAGCTAAGACAACAAAATCAGCCAAAGAAATATCCACCATGCTGGAGTCAACAGTCATAAATAGCATTATAAATATTCACTTACCTTTGATGATCTTCATTAGAATGCACTCCCAGGAATCCCAGTTACACAATAAATGTTTGATTTCTTCCATAAAGTCCATCATTTATGTCCAAATTCCTCCTTTTGTTAGGGCGTTTAGTAAACAAATCGAAACTCACGAGGCGCGGGCAAGTCCAGCGGAAATGTCGGACAAAAATTTCCAAAAGTTATATTACTGGTCGTAGAAACAAATCAAATGTATAGAATCTTTAGGATGTTTTTATCATAAATGTTCAATAATGTCCCAACCGGAGAATTCCATTGTCTGTAGAAATGCCATGGAACGAGAGCAACCTCTCATGTGAAATGCGCGTGACTTGAGAACGAGGCTGCTGCCAGACCCCTTAGTCAAACAGCTTTCATTCGGTCCCACTTCACAGTAGAAGCCTGAAACAACGTTCTAGACTGTTGTGGAAGCCTTAGGAAGTGCAACATTACCCATATCCCACTGTATATTCAATGGGACTGAGTTTAAAAACTACAACCCTCAGATTTCCCACTTCCTGTTTGGATTTTTATCTCAGGTTTTTGCCTGCCATATGAGTTCTGTTATACTCACAGGCATCATTCAAACAGTTTTAGAAACTTCAAAGGGTTTTCTATTCAATACTACTACTAATATGCATATATTAGCATCTGGGACAGAGTAGGAGGCAGTTTACTCTGGGCATGCTTTTCATCCAAAAGTTCATCCCTATCCCAAACAGGTTAACAAACAAATCACCGACCATTTCGAATCCCAATGTACCTTCTCCGCTATGCAATCTGGTTACAGAGCTCGTCACGGGTGCACCTCATTCACGCTCAAGGTCCTAAATGACATCATAACTGCCATCGATAAAAGACAACACTGTGCAGCCGTCTTCATTGACCTGGCGAAGGCTTTCAACTCTGTCAATCACCGCATTCTTATCGGCAGACTCAACAGCTTTGGTTTCTCAAAATGACTGCCTCGCCAGGTTCACCAACTACTTCTCAGATAGAGTTCAGTGTGTCAAAATCGGAGGGCCTGTTTTCCGGACCTCTGGCAGTCTCTACGGGGGTGCCACAGGGTTCAAATCTCGGGCTGACTCTCTTCTCTGTATACATCAATGATGTCGCTCTTGCTGCGGGTGATTCTTTGATCCACCTCTACACAGTCGACACCATTCTGAATACATCTGGCCCTGCTTTGGACACTGTGTTAACAAACCTCCAGACGAGCTTCAACGCCATAAAACACTCCTTCCATGGCCTCCAACTGCATCACTACTCTGGACGGTTCTGACTTAGAATATGTGGACAACTATAAAAACCTAGGTGTCTGGTTAGACTGTAAACTCTTCTTTCACTCACATTAAGCATCTCCAATCCAAAATGAAATCTAGAATCCGCTTCCTATTTCGCAACAAAGCATCCTTCACTCATGCTGCCAAACATACCCTCGTAAAACTGACCATCCTACCAATCCTCGACTTCGGGGATGTCATTTACAGAATAGCCTAAAACACTCTACTCAACAAATAGGATGCAGTATATCACAGTGCCATCCGTTTTGTCACCAAAGCCCCATATACTACCCACCACTGCAACCTGTATGCTCTTGTTGGCTGGCCCTCGCTTCATATTCGTCACCAAACCCACTGGCTCCAGGTCATCTATAAGTCTTTGCTAGGTAAAGCCCCGCCTTCTCAGCTCACTGGTCACCATAGCAACACCGACCCGTAGCACGCGCTCAAGCAGGTATATTTCACTGGTCATCCCCAAAGCCAACACCTGCTTTGGCCACTTTTCCTTCCAGTTCTTTGCTGCCAATGACTGGAACTAATTACAAAACAATTTATAAAATTAAAATAAAATCAGAAGTTGGAGACATATCTCCTTCACTAACGTTAAGCATCAGCTATCAGAGCAGCTTACTGATCGCTGCAGCTGTACATAGTCCATCTGTAAATAGCCCATCCAACCAACTACCTACCTCATAAAAAAATAAATCTGCTCTTTCGCACACCAGTATTTCTACTTACACATCCTCATCTGCACATCTATCACTCCAGTGCCAATTGCTAAATTGTAATTACTTTGCCACTATTGTCCTATTTATTGCCTTACCTCCTTACTCCATTTGCACACACTTTTCTATTGTGTTATTGACTGTATGTTTGTTTAACTCATGTGTAACTCTGTGTTGTTGTTTGTGTTGCACTGATTTGCTTTATCTTGGCCAGGTCGCAGTTGTAAATGAGAACTTGTTCTCAACTTGCCTACCTGGTTAAATAAAGGTGAAATAAATAAAAATAATCTGAAAATGTGGTCGGAGGCACCAGATGGATGATGTGACGCAAAACGCGGAGCCTCCGTACCGCAACGCTTTGCGCCTCTCCACATCTTTAACAATGCGGAGGACTGAGCATTCACATGATTGGTTGACGGTAGGTGAACGCTGGAGGTCCTGTATAGGACTGTTTAGGGATATATATATAAATAAAATAAAAAAGGAATATAGTGTAGTTAAAAGGTACTATAAATAGTGCAGTACTTTTACACCACTGTTGGTGCCATTGGACATACTAAATCAAGTGCAGCTCCAGTATTTCATGATATACTTGACCAAGCAAGTCTGAAAGGAAGTCAAGTATTGATGGTATGTAGAACACCCGTGGAGAAGTAGACGCCCCCCCACCCGTGGAGAAGTAGGCGCCCCCCCACCCGTGGAGAAGTAGGCGCCCCCCACCCGTGGAGAAGTAGGCGCCCCCCACCCGTGGAGAAGTAGACGGCCCCCACCCGTGGAGAAGTAGACGGCCCCCACCCGTGGAGAAGTAGACGCCCCCCCACCCGTGGAGAAGTAGACGCCCCCCCACCCGTGGAGAAGTAGACGCCCCCCCACCCGTGGAGAAGTAGACGCCCCCCCACCCGTGGAGAAGTAGACGCCACACCTTTGGGAACCTCATTCAAATGCCTTTTTTAGATTCATTTTATTGAGCAATTTCTGAAAATTTAATCCAACACACACACTGTACAGTTTTGTTCAGCAAACTGCAACAAATCAGACACATCTGGGAGACACATAGAACCTGCAAAAAATGTAGCACTGTGTCATGTGACAAGAGTACTTATCTATACAAGACGCGAGTGCAATGCAAATAACACAATTATCTAAGGAAAATGGCCATTCTGCGTACATACAAATTGCAGAGCGGCACATGTTTAACTCTAAACTCTGCAGGATTGCCATTTTGAGTAGACAATTACGTTCTTGCGTTGCATACTTGCACGAGGTATAAATTAGGCTTTAAAGATCCCGTGAAAATTGTATTTGCTGCAAATAAGTGTTGTAAAAAACCATGACCTATTGTGCATATATACATACCCTAGTTCAAAATAACATGGCAACTTAACTTAGTCATTTTATACCGGTACATTGAAATTAAGATTGGCTGGAAAAAAAGAAGAAAAAAACGTATTTTACAGCCATAGTAATCTGCTGTAATTTTCTCTAAGAAAACCTTTGGCAATCGCAATGACTGTTTGGTCCCTGGCCTGAACACAACCATTCAGTAACATTTACAATATTTTAAACATATGGCAACAAAGGATCAACTTAAGGCCCTGATTTTTGGGCCACAACATGATTCAAAACATTTGAACACTTCACTTAACATTAAACCTGACCTGACAAAAAGAAAACTTAAACTTAACCCACTCCTGAATTTGACTGTACTTTTGTCCTGCAACTTCTGGGATGGTGAAAATGTCAACACGAGGCGCCAATTAAATCCTGAGTGAGGCCGGATGAAGACGCAGCCAATAAAAACAAAGCACTAAGAGGCTAAACCACAATGACTGTGTCCCAAAAGACACCCTATTCGCTATTAAGTGCATTACATTTGACCAGAACCCTATGGGACCCAGGTCAAAAGTAGTGCCCTATAAAGGGAATAGAGCTCTGGTCTAAAGTAGTGCCCTATAAAGGGAATAGGGTCAAAAGTAGTGCCCTATAAAGGGAATTGGGTGCCATTTGGGACACAGTCCCTGTGAAGCAGGCTACCCTCGACTGACGTTGCCACTACGATACATGTTCAATGTCAAACTTAAAATAAGTCATGGGAGCAGCGCATCCCAAACCATTCAACTACACCAATGATGAAAGATAGATCACAAAAACACGTTGTGGCAACTTCTTCACAAATGGACAGATTTTAGTTCCCAGTTAGCGCCGATGCAAAGTTAGCGTCCGATCTAAAACTAATATCCGTTCGTGTTGCCATTTTCAAAAGTCTGGAATAGTTCTTGCAATTCAGGTTCAATAAAATACTTCAAAGATGAAGAGGGTGGTTGTTGATGCTATTAAATGCTTTACCCAGAGAAAAAATAATTATATTTTTAAAAAAGCCACTACAAAAATACTATTTATTTTAGGTAAAAAGAATAAGGCCATTTTAACTTAGTCCTGCAATGGATTTGTTACGATTCAAGTGCTTACATTCAGCAAACACAGAATACATTTGAGGCCGTCAAAGTTTAAACTCAATGAAAACAGTCTAGACTACACAAAAGTAGATAAAAATGGCAAATCAAATGAGTCCGTGACAACAGGAAGAGCTAAATCAAGATAAGTCTTGCACATTAATTTCAGGTGACTGAAATCTGCAAACTGTCGTGTAGGCTAGACCAAATAGGGTCAACATTTTATTTTTGTTCTTGCAAGAAAAGTGATCCTACAGTGACACTGTTTACCAAATCTATCAGTCCATACTCAAGGTACAAAACAGAAGCTAGTAAAAAAAGAAAACAGCTACTGAGCACCATTCTGCACTGTAATGTCTATGGAGTGTCTTTCAAGCACCTCCGTGTGTAACTTCTGTGACACGTCAGTTTCTTCAGTCCTGTTGACACGTTAGATTCATGCCATCATCCCGTCGCTGCACAATACAAAAAAAAAAGAAAGTACTTTACTGTGGTCAGACGATGCCGACATGATGTTCCCTTCTGGCGTCAACAGTAAAAGTCAGACCACAGTCGAGCCTTGTTGCAAAATGAACGCTAGGCTAAACCAAGAAGTCACTGGAGCTATCACGCTGGTATTCCGCTACAGGTTCATATAGCGGACGTATCTGTATCACAGGGGACAGGTTCACCTGCAGGATCCTCTGGGCCTTCCTCCTCAGTTCCTCCACCGTGATGCAGTCGTCCACTTTGACCACCTTCCACCGCAGGCTGTTCTCATCCAGACGACACTCCTCCTGATCGTTCATCGCCCACAGAGACTGGTCATCCCTCCAGGACCGTCTGTGGTTTGACACATCAATCTCGTAGTTGTAAACTCCTCGGCCGTTTTGATACATCACCGGGGCGGAGTCTCCGATAAGGGCTCCGTTCCATTCCGGACAGGAGGGATGATACCTTTGACCGACCATTGCCGCTGCTTTTGGTGTTCTACCCATGTTCTGCGAAGGCAGCAACGGTATCCCTGAAAGTGTTGGAAGTTGAGAGTGAATCTGTAGTCTCGCGGTGTGTCTTCTCGTCAAACCTGTAATGTTTGTTCGTTTCAGACATTGAGGATCAATAGTCATAACAGGAGGTCTGGGAAAGACCGATCCCTTGTGAGATTCTGATGCACTAGTAGTCCACGATGCGTACTTGTTAGACTCCTTCTTCTTCTTCTTCCTTCCCCTCTTCTTGCCTGTCCTTGAGCTCTTGCTAGCCATGTCCGTACAGTACATCTCTTCTGATAGTGTTTTGGCTGTACAAGATCTATATCCATAAACATCTTTGCTTCGTAGCACGGTGGGCTTGTGGCCTTCTTCTTTAAGCCCTTGGAGAAAGGTTACTAGTTCCTCGGTGTCTGAGAGATCCTTTGACATGGGGTTGAGGATCTGTAATGCCTCTAGAAGGACAGTCTGTCCAGCCGAGGCGATTCTGGACCAGGAGTTGACGGCCTTCTCCACAACCGGGTCTGTGTAATTCATGACATCTGCCTTGAGGTAAAATGTTTGAGAGCTCCCGAAGTCTGTCTTTTCTTTTCACCCTGTTGAGAGAATTGAGAGTAGCAGTGTCCAATAAATAAATCAAGAAGACAACCTAAAAACGAATGCATGCTTTCTGCTGTAGGCTGGAAAGGGTACCTAATGGGATCACTTCTATGGGTTGGGACTGATTTCAAGCACTTAGTCACATTGCTGCTTCTTTTGCAATGGGAATATCTGCACAAACATGTACGAAAGCGCTATATTGTCACACTTGGAAAGTGGAATGTAGGCTAAACATAAGCGGAGACGGCTTTCCAGTTTGCTTGCAAAGAGGAGGTGCTATAGCTAACTAGCCGTAAATAACTTAATTGTTTAGCTAGTAGGGATGGGCACAAGTACTCGATTCAAGGTTTGTATTCAGTTACCAATGAGTACTTAACATTCTCAAAAATGTAACCAATTAGCAAGTTGATATAACATTTCAAACAGGGATTGACACAAAGGGTTGCCTTATTGCCTGAGGAAAGTAAACTGAGCAGTCATGCTAGTTGAGCCTGCTCTGAGGTTGCCCTATTTGGCAGGTGATATTTAAAAAATAGAGGTGGGGGGGGGAGTGAAAACAACCAAACTGCAAAGATTTACAGTAGCCTAAAGCTTGTCTCTCTGGTTGCCCCATATTGTAAGTGAAAGACAGACAATGTATGGCAGTTGGGCAGGTTGAGCTTGCTCTGATTTTATTTCCCAACAGTCAACCAAAATACCAAGCATCCAGAACTGTTCTTTCTGGTTCCTCCCCTACATGTAGGTGAAAGGCAGGCAATATTGTATATGGCATTTCTGCATGTAAATAGCTAATCATAATCATTTACAGGCAAGTGATCATAATCTTCAGGCAAGTGGAAAATACTCCAGACCTGTTAAATCAATATATATTTTATATTTGACATTCTTCAAAGTAGCCACACTTTGCCTTAATGACAGCTTTGCACACTCTTGACATGCTCTCAACCAGATACCTGGAATGCATATAATTTGGCAGGTGTGCCTTGTTAATTTAATTTGTGGAATTTCTTTCCTTCTTCGGGGTAGGGGGCAGCATTTACACTTTTGGATAAATAGCGTGCCCAATTTCAACTTCCTTCTACTCATCCCCAGAATATAAGATATGCATATTATTAGTAGATTTGGATAGAAAACAGTCTGAAGTTTCTAAAACTGTTTGAATCATGTCTGTGAGAATAACAGAACTTATTTAGCATGCAAAACCCCGAGGACAAACCATTCAGAATTTTTATTTTTTTGAGGTCACTGTCTTTTCAATGAGTTTATTGGGACACCAGATTTCTAAGGGACTTGTTTGCAGTTCCTACCGCTTCCACTGGATGTCACCAGTCTTTGGAAATTGGTTGAGGTTATTCCTTTGTGTAATGAAGAAGTACGGCCATCGTAAAGGAGGATCACTTGAGGTAAATTGTTTGAGAGGCACATTACCAAAAAAGTTGCGTCAGTTTGTTTTCTTTTTGTATTGAACACAGATCATCCCGTCTTCAAATTGATCAATTATTAACGTTTAAAAATACCTAACGTTGTATTACAAAAGTAGTTTGAAATGTTTTGGTAAAGTTTACATGTAACTTTTGATATATTTTGTAGTGATGTTGCACAAGTTGGAAGCGGTGTTTTTCTGGATGAAATGCGCCAAATAAATTGACATTTTGGATATATATCGACGGAAGTTAATCGAACAAAAGGACCATTTGTGATGTTTATGGGACATATTGGAGTGCCAACAAAAGAATTGTCAAAGGTAAGGCATGAATTATATTTTTATTTCTGCGTTTTGTGTCGTGCCTGCAGTGTTGAAATATGCTACTCTTTGTTTACTGTTGTGCCATCATCAGATAATAGCATCTTATGCTTTCGCCGAAAAGCCTTTTTGAAATCTGACATGTTGGCTGGATTCACAACGAGTGTAGCTTTAATTTGGTTTCGTACATGTGTGATTTAATGAAAGTTTGATTTTTATATCATTTTATTTGAATATGGCGCTCTGTATTTTCCCTGGCTATTGGCCAGGTGGGACGATTGCGTCCCACCTACCCCAGAGAGGTTAACGCGTTTGAGCCAATCAGTTGTGTTGTGACATGGTAGGGGTGGTATACAGAAGATAGCTCTATTTAGTAAAAGATCAAGTCCATATTATGGCAAGAACAGCTCAAATAAGCAAAGAGAAACAACAGTCCATCATTACTTTAAGACATGAAGGTCAGTCAACCCGGAACATTTCAAGAACTTTGAACGTTTCTTCAAGTGCAGTCGCAAAAACCATCAAGCGGTATGATGAAACTGGCTCTCATGAGGACCGCCACAGGAAAGGAAGACCCAGAGTTACCTCTGCTATTGAGGATCAGTTCATTAGAGTTACCAGCCTCAGAAATTACAGCCAAAATAAATGCAAGTAACAGACACATCAACTGTTCAGAGGAGACTGCGTGAATCAGGCCTTCATGGTCGAATTGCTGCAAAGAAACCCCTACTAAAGGACACCAATAAGAAGAGACTAGCTTGGGCCAAGAAACACGAGCAATGGACATTAGACCGGTGGAAATCTGTCCTTTGTGATGATTCTAAAATTGGAGATTTTTGGCCATGTCTTTGTGAGACGCAGAGTAGGTGAACAGATGATCTCCGCATGTGTGGTTCCCACCATGAAGCATGGAGGTGGTGGTGTGATGGTGCTTTGCAGGTGACACTGTCAGTTAATTAATTAGAATTCAAGGCACACTTAACAAGCATCACTACCACAGCATTCTGGAGCGAGTGGGACTATCATTTATTTTTCCAACAGGACAATGACCCAACACACCTCCAAGCTGTGTAAGGGCTATATGACCAAGACAGAGTGATGTAGACCAAGAAGGAGAGTGATGGAGTGCTGCATCAGATGACCTGGCCTCCACAAACACCCGACCTCAACCCAATTGAGATGGTTTGGGATGAGTTGGATCGCAGAGTGAAGGGAAAAGCAGCCAACAAGTGCTCAGCATATGTGGGAACTCCTTCAAGACTGTTGGAAAAGCATTCCAGGTGAAGCAGGTTGAGAGAATGCCAAGAGTGTGCAAAGCTGTCAACAAGACAAAGGGTGGCTACTTTGAAGAACCTCAAATATATTTTTATTTGTTTAACACTTTTTGTTACTACATGATTCCATATGTGTTATTTCATAGTTTTGATGTCTTCATAAAGAAAAACCCTTGAATGAGTAGGTGTCCAAAATGTTGACTGGTACTATATATAGATACACAGTGCCTTCAGAAAGTATTCAGACCCCCTTGACTTTTTCCACATTTTGTTCTAAAAATGATTGCTGAGGATTTTTAAAAATTCAATCAACACACAACACCCCCTAATGACCAAGCCAAAACAGCTGAAGAAATTTCCACAATTGTAAAAAAAAAATAGAAAAAAAAAAGATATCAAAGCAAAAACAAGGCCATGAAGTCAAAGAATTGTCTGTAGACCCCTGAGACAGGATTGTGTCGAGGCACAGATCTGGGGAAGGGTACCAAAACATTTCTGCAGCATTCAAGGTCTCCAAGTAAACAGTGACCGCCATAATTCTTAAATGTTAGTAGTTTGGAAACACCAAGACTCTTCCTAGAGCTGGCTGCACGGCCAAACTGAGCAACCGGAGGAGAAGGTCCTTGGTCAGGGAGGTGACCAAGAATCCGATGGTTTGTGGAGATGGGAGAAACTTCCAGAAGGACAACCATCTCTGCAGCACTCCACCAATCAGGCCTTTATGGTAGAGTGACCAGACGAAAGCCATTCCTCAGTAAAAAAGGCACATGACAGCCAGCTTGGAGTTTGCCAAAAGGCACCTAAAGACTCTCAGACCATGAGAAACAAGATTCTCTGGTCTGATGAAACCAAGATTGAACTCTTTGGCCTGAATGCCAAGCGTCACGTCTGTAGGAAACCTGGCACCATCCCTACGGTGAAGCATGGTGGTGGCAGCATCATGCTGTGGAGATGTTTTCAGTGGCAGGGACTGGGAGGCTACTCAGGATCGAGGGTAAGATGAACGGAGCAAAGCACAGAGAGATCCTTGATTAAAACCTTCTCCAGAGTGCTCAGGACCTCAGACTGGGGTGAAGGTTCTCCTTCCAACAGAACAACGACCCTAAGCACACAGCCAAGACAATGCAGGAGTGGCTTCGGGACAAGTCTCTGAATGTCAATGAGTGGCCCAGCCAGACCCCGGACTTGAACCCGAGCTAACATCTCTGGAGAGACCCGAAAATAGCTGTGCAGTGACGCTCCCCATCCAACCTGACAGAGCTTGAGAGGATCTGCAGAGAAGAATGAGAGAAACTCCCCAAATACAGGTGTGCCAAGCTTGTAGCGTCATACCCAAGAAGACTTGAGGCTGTAATCGCTGCCAAAGGTGCTTCAACAAAGTACTGATTAAAGGGTCTGAATACTTATCCAAATGTGATATTTTTTGTTGTTGAAATTAGCAAACATTTCTACAAACCTGTTTTTACTTTGTCATTATGGGGTATTGTGTGTAGATAATGGAATAAACTATTTAACTTCTTGTCAATATGGGGGCGCTGTTTCCACTTTGGAAGAAATCGTGCCCAAATTAAACTGCCTCGTGCTCTATTCTAGATCGTACAATATGCATATTATTATTACTATTGGATAGAAAACACTTTCAAGTTTCTAAAACTGTTTGAATTATATCTGTGAGTAAAACAGAACTCATTTTGCAGCAAACTTCCAAACAGGAAGTGAAAAATCTGAAACCGATGCTCTGTTCCAGGGCCTGCCTATTGAATTGCCTTACATTTATGGATATGCATGCACTGCATACGCCTTCCACTAGATGTCAACAGGCAGTGGAAGGTGGAATGGGGTGTCTAGCTTGATCTGAGGTCGAACAAGAGCTCTTGGAATGACGTGTCCAGAATTTCCTTGCTCTACCTAGGCGCGGGAAGCTCCTCCATATTGTCTTATGATAAGCGTTCGGTATACACGTCTAATATCTCCGGCTTTGTTTTTATTTGATACATATTAGAAAAACCTACTTTATGATGTTTTTTCAACCGAGTTTCATCAGTTTATTCAACGTTTAATGGGACTTTTGGAGTTTTCCGTTCTCTGCATCGAGAGAAATTGGGAACGTCACCAACATTGGCTAGCCTTGTGGAGCGAATTCGACAGGAGAGAAGGACATTCTAAAACCAAACAACGATTTATTCTGGACCTAGGACTCCTTGTACAAGATTCTGATGGAAGCTCAGCAAAAGAACAATTTATGATGTTATTTTGTATTTCTGTGGAAAATGTTGAGTCCTATTATCCGCCCTTTTTGCGGGCGCTGTCTCGCTATAACGTAAGCTGTTTGTTATGGTAAAGTTATTTTTAAAAATCTAACACGGCGGTTGCATTAAGAACTAGTGTATCTTTCATTTGCTGTCCAACATGTATTTTTTAGTAAAGTTTATGATGAGTTCTTTGGTCAGATTAGGTGAGTGTCCAAAATAGCTCCGGACAATTTGGTGAATCGATGCTACATATTCACAATGTATAACCACGGTTTGCAGCTCTAAATATGCACATTTTCAAACAAAACATAAGTGTATTGTATAACCTGATGTTATAAGACTGTCATCTGATGAAGTTGGTCAAGGTTAGTGATTAATTTTATATCTTTTGCTGGTTTTTGCGATCGCTACCTTTTGCTGCTAATAAATGCATTTGTGTGTTTAGCTATTGTGGTAAGCTAATATAATGCTATATTGTGTTTTCGCTGTAAAACACTTTCTTTTTTTTTATCGGAAATATTGGCTGTATTCACAAGATGTTTATCTTTCATTTGCTGTACACCATGTATTTTTCATAAATGTTTTATGATGAGTATTTAGGTATTTCACGTTGCTCTCTGTAATTATTCTGGCTGCTTTGGTGATATTTTTTATGGTAGCTGCAATGTAAAACTATGATTTATACCTCAAATATGCACATTTTCGAACAAAACATAAATTTATTGTATAACATGTTATAAGACTGTCATCTGATGAAGTTGTTTCTTGGTTAGTGACTAATTATATCTCTATTTGGTCGGTTTTGTGATAGCTACCTATGCGGTAGAAAAATGGTGAAAATATGCGGTTGAGTCTTTTGCTATTGTGGTTAGCTAATAGAAATACATATTGTGTTTTCGCTGTAAAACATTTAAAAAATCGGAAATGATGGCTGGATTCACAAGATGTTTATCTTTCATTTGCTGTATTGGACTTGTGATTTCATGAAAATTATATTATATGATATCCCTGTCGCGTTAGGCTAGGCTATGCTAGTCAGCTTTTTTCATGAGGATGCTCCCGGATCCGGGATGGGTAGCAATGAAAGGTTAAAAGTAGAGAAAATCCCCTCCTGGATCCAGAGTCTTGCTGTCTAATATTTATGCAGCAAACTGTGTAGCATTTTTTAGTTACTTGTATAACTTTGAGCTGGGATGTCTGTTCTGCAAATAGCTTCGGTCAGACTGTATAAGAATGTTTGCAATGTGTTTGTTAGCTATTGTTAGCATTCTCTATGGGATTTTACATGTACATGGGGTTAGAAAATATCACCCCTTGTGTCCAGTGCCGGTATTACCAAATACCTCAGTACGGCACGAGGTCAGTATAAAAAAAAAAGGTATGACAATCTGGATACTGCTAAACCTAAATGTTAGTGTTAAATTCAGTGATCCCCAATCCCTACCCTAGTTAATGATGAGAAAACAATCCCTACCCAGCCCTAACTCAAGTGTCGGGCCCGTCGAGCTCAGTAGAAACAACAAGGATAAATATTTGCTCTTGGGAGGGGCGGCGGGGGGGGGGGGTTGTCTGTTTTATACAGCCATTCAGAAAGTGTTTTAAACTAACATGTCTGGACTCTCTTTAAAAACAATCAACTGCTCCTGTCATTAGTTCATCTGGTAAAAGGACTGTTTTCAGTTGGCTAAATGATTTATATCATTACGGCGCCCTCCCAGCCAACTAGACAACTGTGTGAAGCATTGGAGTCAACATGGCCTAACATCCCTGTCGAACACTTTTGACACCTTGTCGAGTCCATGCCCTGACGAATTAAGGCTGTTCTGGGGGCAAAAGGGGGGGGGGGGGGGGGGCAACTCAAGGTGTCTCTAATGTTTGGTACAGTGCCTTGCAAAAGTATTCATCCCCCTTGGCATTTTTCCTATTTTTGTTGCATTATAACCTGTAATTTAAATAGATTTTTATTTGGATTTCATGTAATGGATATACATAAAATAGTCCAAATTGGTGAAATGAAAAAACTTGTTTCAAACAATTCCAAAAAATTACAAATGGAAAAATGGTGCATGCATATGTATTCACTCCCTTTTGCTATGAAGCCCCTAAATAAGATCTGGTGCAACCAATTACCTTCAGAAATCACATAATTAGTTAAAGTCCACCTGTGTGCAATCTAAGTGTCACATGATATCAGTAAATATACACACACCTGTTCTGAAAGGCCCCAGGGTCTGCAACACCACCAAGCAAGCAGCACCATGAAGACCAAGGAGCTCTCCAAACAGGTCAGGGACAAAGTTGTGGAGAATTACAGATCAGGGTTGGGTTATAAAAAAAGATCTGAAACTTTGAACATCCCACAGAGCACCATTAAACCCATTATTAAAAAAAATGGAAAGAATATGGCACCACAACAAACCTGCCAAAAGAGGGCCGCCCACCAAAACTCAAGGACCAGGCAAGGAGGGCATTAATCAAAGAGGCAACAAAGAGACCAAAGATAACCCTGAAGGAGCTGCAAAGCTCCACAGCAGAGATTGGAGTATCTGTCCATAGGACCACTTTAAGCTGTACACGCCACAGAGCTGGGCTTTACGGAAGAGTGGCCAGAAAAAAGCCATTGATTAAAGAAAAAAATAAGCAAACGTGTTTTGGTGTTCGCCAAAAGGTATGTGGGAATCTCCCCAAACATATGGAAGAAGGTACTCTGGTCAGATGAGAATAAAATTTAGCTTTTTGGCCATCAAGGAAAACACTATGTCTGGCACAAACCCAACTCCTCTCATTATGCCGAGAACACCATCCCAACAGTGAAGCATGGTGGTGGCAGCATCATGTTGTGGGGATGTTTTTCATAGGCAGGGACTGGGAAACTGGTCAGAATTGAAGGAATGATGGATGGAGCTAAATACAGGGAAATTCTTGAGGGAAACCTGTCAGTCTTCCAGAGATTTGAGACTGGGACAGAGGTTCACCTTCCAGCAAGACAATGACCCTAAGCTTACTGCTAAAGCAACACTTGAGTGGTTTAAGGGGAAACATTTAACTGTCTTGGAATGGCCTAGTCAAAGCCCAGACCTCAATCCAATTGAGAATCTGTGGTATGACTTAAAGATTGCTGTACATCAGCGGAACCCATCCGACTTGAAGGAGCTGCGGCAGTTTTGCCTTGAAGAATGGGCAAAAATCCCAGTGGCTAGAAGTGCCAAGCTTATAGAGACATACCCCAAAAGACTTGCAACTGTAATTGCTGCAAAAGGTGGCTCGACAAAGTATTGACTTTGGGGTGGGGTGACTAGTTATGCACACTCAAGTTCTGTTTTTGTGTCTTATTTCTTGTTTGCTTCACACACAAAAAAAATACTGTGCATCTTCAAAGTGATAGGCATGTTGTGTAAATCAAATGATAAACCCCCCAAAAATCTATTTTAATTCCAAGTTGTAAGGCAACAAAATAGGAAACATGCCAAGGGGGATGAATACTTTCTCAAGGCACTGTATACTCGGTGTAGTAAAATATGATATACCGCAAAGTGGGGCTGTGACGGTCTTGGAATTTTTGTTGACTTCATTGGTTATCCAAATGACCACGGCCCCCATTATAATCATTCCAATAGCAAAACAGACTAAACATTTGTATATATATATATTTTAAAGACTAATTCTCCTCACCTCTGCTCCTGATTGCATGTGCTGCAGGGAGGGGGAGCTTTGCCTAGGCAACCGAAGAGCCAGTACAACAAGCTGAAATAAGGAGCAACAAAGTTATTACGATTTTATATAAAAAAAAATACAAAAATGCCAAGCCTTCAATCAGCTGTTTGTTCCACAACAAAAAATACTAAAACTGTACTTCTTCCTCCTCCCATCTCTCCTGATGTTGACCAGGCTTACTTTTATATGCTGCTTTTGGGTCAAGTTTGTGGAATTGAAGATAATTAAAAAATATACATTTATTTTTTGGGTTATTTTAATGATGGTCTTCATCAATAATCATTGGGTATACAAATATAAATTTACCTGACAGCCCGAATGTCAAGTGCAGTGAAAATGTGTTATGGTAAATTCCCTTCTCAGTTAATAATTGGCCTTCAGTCTAGTTTTACTATAAAAAGGCGTAAAATGAGAGAGAACTACATTTTCATGACTATATGAAAACAGACATTCTCAAATGACAATCCAAAATTAGGCTAGTTATCTATATTTATTAACAGTTAGCAGCCACTCCTAAACTATTTTTTACTAGCTACCGTATCACTTTGGTCAATAACATGGTCTTCAAAAAGCATCTTGACTACGCAATATTCAATCAAGGGAGGGAAAATCTTCACTGTGCTGAATAGGCTGCCAACCAACTGTTTCACATGCTGTTCCGTAGAGATCTAGGCGATGCCTTGTTACAAAGGTAGTAGGCTGTAATGTGAGCACACGAGTGCTAAACAGAGACTACGAAACACAAACTACACATTTAGCCTCTATGGTGATGCAGTTGTAGCTCATCTCCACAACAGTTGAACAGTGAGATCTAAATATTGATCATTTTTCAGTGATATAACAAGTTACTTTCGATGGAAAGTAGTCCTAAAGTGTTATTTATACCATACGCAAGAACACAATCTACGCAAATTGGTGATCTTTCGTAATTCTGTGCGAATTACAAATTGAGAGGTCGCTCACATTTCTGTATTTTTGCTAAACAACTACACTGGATTATTGCCATTTTGCGTAGCGAAATGTAACTTTTTGTATGTACTTTGTTTAGTTTTGCGTTACACATTGCAACCCCAACACTGGTGGTAGCGCCCCTTGTGGTATGGAGGAACAAATCCCCCCCCCCACCCCATGAGTGGATATGAAAACCTTTAGTAACTGCCATCCCAAAACTATTCTAGTTGTATATTAAATGTAAATATGACCAAATAAACTTAGTAAGAACAGAAAGGGGTTTACAATAACCTACAAACAAAGAAAATCAAATGTATTTTAAAATTAAATCTCAGTAATACGACGTAAATTAGACTTCAGACAAAACTAGCTAGCGACAGCCGGGTCACTAGTAGAATAACGTTACCACACACTTCCCTCTCAGTTATCAAGCAACACAGTTTGCTATGCGATTTTGTGTTTCCTTACGTTTTCTCTGCGTTCAACGCTAAATTGGAGCCCAGAATTGGAGGGAAATGTCATTAGATGAAACATGACAGCGACCAAGAGACGCAAACATTCTAATCTAAATAAAACCTTACCTTTCAACGGTTTTAAGCAAGCATCATTCGGTCCAGTGGCAACTGAAGTCTAGATTAAAATGGCTGCAATGGTGCGAATTGACTCAGTGAAAAGAGGCGGGGATGGTAAAAAAAAGGAAACAGGGTGGAATGAACACCCATATAAGGAAGAAGGGGCGTTTTGTGAACGTTCACCCGCTCCGTAAAAGTCCGCTTTTTTAGTTCGGTCAAAGATTGTCTATTATATTGACAAGACATTCGAGTGACCACTCTAACAATGGCAACACACAAAGATGTAAGGCAGGCGGGAGGAGGCGAGATCAGGTGGGACTATTCTAGCCAATGAGACGGCAGATACGCGAGTGCACAACAGGCCATAGAGATAGATAGAGGACTAATCTTTGTATCTGTGCCACTATAGCGTCTGTGACAACATGGGCAGCGCAGGGGTTGGAACCGAAATTATTACCCAATCGTTTCGTTTTGAACAGAACCACTATTTGTTTGTTCTGTTCCAGTGTTTCTGACCAGCAAAATAAAGTCATGAACCGGATCTAACCCCCCAAAAAGTAACGGTTTATATTGTTCCTTTCTTAACCTGTGAAATCAACCAATTTTTACCTTATTAATTCATTATATGACTTCACCAATCAGTGCGGATGGAGCAGGCAAGCTAGTTGTTTACATGCATGATGGACAGAGAAGTGTAGCTAATGGTGCAAGATGTGACAGAAATTTTACAGGTGGGTAGAGAGCGAGAGAGGGTTGAGGAGCAGGCTTGAAGCGCTAAGCATTTTATTACAAGCATTATCTGAATTAGGTCCACAGAATTATACCTAGGAGGAGAGGCTTCTATGATGGAACGTTCAATATCCTTTGAGCTAGTGTTGCACATGGGGATGTGTGAAACTTACACCTCAGCCTGAAATGTCCCCACTTGCGCCAGTGTATAGCTAGCTTTTCGAAATACACCAACTGGTTAGACGTTTCAGAAGGGCAGTCATGTGTGCTAGCAAAGCAGAGGTCCCAGGATTGTGCCAGGTCTGGGCCAAATTGGGAGAAAGTGGTACTTGCTAAGCAAGCAGTGGTTGCATCACCGCCTGGTATGGCAATAGCTCGGCATCTGACTGTAAGGCGATACACAGGGTAGTGCGTCAGATGCTGAGCAAGTACATCACTGGGTCCAAGCTTCCTGACATCCAGGACCTCTATACTAGGCGGTGTCAGAGGAAGACCCAAAAAATGGTCAGACTCCAGTCACCCGAGTCATAGAACGTTCTCTCTGCTACCGCACGGTACCGGAGCACCAAGTCTAGGAACAAAAGGCTCCTTATTAACAGCTTCTACCCCGAAGCCATAAGACCTCTGAACAATTAATCAAATGGCCACCTGGACTATTTACATTTACCCCCCCCACCAACCACTGCTACTCACTGTATATTCTCTATGCAGTCACTTTACAAATGACCTCGACTAACCTGTACCGCCGCACATTGGCTCGGTACCGATACCCCCTGCATATAGCCTCATTATTATTATGCCATTTTCCTGTGTTACTTTATTTGATATATATTTTTTGCTTTACGTTATTTGGTAAATATTTTCTTCAATATATTTCTTGAACTGCATTTTTGGTTAAGGGCTTGTAAGTCAGCATTTCACGGTAAGGTTGCACGTGACTAATAACGTTTGATTTGAAGTCCTTCACAGTGGCGCAGTGACCTGGATCTACAGCTGGGGGGCACTGTTGAGTACATCGGAGTAGTGACCGGCGCACTTCCTTACTCCTCAGCCTGAAATGTCCCCACTTGCGCCAGCGAATAGCTAGCTGATCGTGAGGCACCGACGGGTAAGTTTGGGCCGAAGCGGGAGGAAGTTGCTAAGCAACAGTGTGACGTCTCTTACACTAGCTAGCTAACAAGCTTGAATGTAGGGCCGCACCGGAATTAAAAACACTTCTTACCTTAGTGTAATGAATAAATCCATTGTGAAACGTGATAACTAGGCTTATAGTAACCTTCAATAGTTTTGATAAAGTTAATTCGATGTTCTCTAGCTAATTAAAAACCTCTTTCCTTATCTTCTCTCGCTTCTAACGTCAGTACATTGGATACGGTTCATTGGATATGCTAAGTGGATGGGCAGAAAGATGTTCAGTAATATACCGAACAAAAATATGCACGCAACAATTTGACTGATTTACAGTTCATATCAGGAAATCAGTCAACTGAAATAAAAAATGTAGGCCCTTGTCTATGGATTTCACATGACTGGGCAGGGGTGCAGCCATGGGTTGGCCTGGGAGGGCATAGGTCTACCCACTTGGGAACAAGGCCCAGTCAATCAGAATTAGTTTTTCCCCACGAAAGGGCTTTATTACAGGCAGAAATTGTTTCAGCTGTCTGGGTGGCTGGTCTCAGACGATCCTGCATGTGAAGAAGCCAGATGTGGAGGTCCTGGGCTGGTCCGCGGTTGTAAGGCCGGTTGGACGTACTGCCAAATTCTCTAAAACGATGGAGGCAGCTTATGGCAAAGAAATTAACATTCAATTCTCTGGCAACAGCTCTGGTGGACATTCCTGCTGTCAGCATACCAATTGCACAAACAGTTGATCATGTAAAACACTTACAATATAAAATAATGGTACAGGATTTAGAAACGTATCTTGTCTGCTAAATGAACAAGCCTACAGACTATAGCATGGAGCACAGCCAGATAACATAGTAGGCCAACTCATATTCTGCTCTTCTGAAATACATTTTCTTCATATAGTGTTTCTTTAGACCTAAAATAAATGAGTTTATTGTGATGGTGTTCAATCAGGTGATTTATTATACTTTTAAATGTAGATGATCCAAAGGTGAATCAGCTTGAATGGAGGCCTGGAGAAAATCAACATGTTTATGTCAATTACCGTGAAACCGGCAGTCTTTTGCTTGACAATAATCAGCTGACAGAATATCATGACTGCCACAGCCCTGGCCAGACGCACCGGTTTGTGTCAGAAACTGCAATGCTGCCTGGTTTTTCATGCTCAAATTTCAAGAATGGTCCTCCACCCAAAGGACATCCAGTCAACTTGACACAACTGTGGGAAGCATTGGAGTCAACACGGGCCAGCATCCCTGTGGAACGCTCGACACCTTGTAGAGTCCATGCCCCAACAAATTGAGGTTGTTCAGAGGGCAAAAGGGGGTGTAAACTCAACACAGTATTTCTTAAGTGATCAACTTCAATTTATAAAGGCAGGTACCAAACCGTGGACTCAATCCAAGGTGCGTTATAGCGCAACGCACTTTTAAAAAGCAATTTGCATTTGAGCAGCCATGCGGAGCGTTGAAAGCGTTCAGTGAACTTCGGTGAATATGCCTTTAAAAAGGGTGTGTAGTGACCTACGCTATAATGCGTCTTGGATTTAAAACCGACCAAAACTTTGAAAACGTTGTTTAGTTAAATAAGAGGAGGGTGGAAGATTTCACAATGTGCCGCTGTACCCCATCATTTCACAACGTGCTGTTTGTACCCCATCATTTCACAACGTGCTGTTTGTACCCCATCATTTCACAGCGTGTTGTTTGTACCCCATCATTTCACAGCGTGCTGTTTGTACCCCATCATTTCACAACGTGCTGTTTGTACCCCATCATTTCACAGCGTGCTGTTTGTACCCCATCATTTCACAGCGTGCTGTTTGTACCCCATCATTTCACAACGTGCTGTTTGTACCCCATCATTTCACAGCGTGCTGTTTGTACCCCATCATTTCACAGCGTGCTGTTTGTACCCCATCATTTCACAACGTGCTGTTTGTACCCCATCATTTCACAGCGTGCTGTTTGGACCACATCATTTCACAGCGTGCTGTTTGTACCCCATCATTTCACAACGTGCCGCTGTACCCCATCATTTCATAATTTCACCTGCACCTTCGAGGACCGTCTTCAAATCAATAACACAGAAACTGATGTTGAATCCCAAATCAACCCAAAGTAATACGGCCAAACTTCCACCGATCAAAACCTCAAACAGCAACATGAATAATAACATTCAGGTTACAGCCAGGGTGATTATGACCAGGGTCAGAACCAGGGTGATTATGACCAGGGTCAGAACCAGGGTGATTATGACCAGGGTTACAGCCAGGGTGATTATGACCAGGGTTGATTATGACCAGGGTTACATCCAGGGTGATTATGACCAGGGTTAGAACCAGGGTGATTATGACTAGGGTTAGAACAAGGGTGATTATGACCAGGGTTACAGCCAGGGTGATTATGACCAGGGTTGATTATGACCAGGGTTAGAACCAGGGTGATTATGACCAGGGTTACAGCCAGGGGTGATTATGACCAGGGTTAGAACCAGGGTGATTATGACCAGGGTTACAGCCAGGGTGATTATGACCAGGGTTGATTATGACCAGGGTTACAGCCAGGGTGATTAGAACCAGGGTGATTATGACTAGGGTTAGAACAAGGGTGATTATGACCATGGTTACAGCCAGGGTGATTATGACCAGGGTTGATTATGACCAGGGTTACAGCCAGGGTGATTATGACCAGGGTTGATTATGACCAGGGTTACAGCCAGGGTGATTATGACCAGGGCTACGGCCAGGGTGATTATGACCAGGGTGATTATGACCAGGGTTACAGTCAGGGTGATTATGACCAAGGTTACAGCCAGGTTGATTATGACCAGGGTGATTATGACCATGGGTGATTATGACCAGGGTTACAGCCAGGGTTGATTATGAACAGGGTGATTATGACCAGGGGTGATTATGACCAGGGTTACAGCCAGGTTGATTATGACCAGGGTGATTATGACCAGGGGTGATTATGACCAGGGTTGATTATGACCAGATTGATTATGACCAGGGGTGATTATGCCCAGGGTGATTATGACCAGGGGTGATTATGACCAGGGTTACAGCCAGGGTGATTATGACCAGGATTATAGCCAGGGTTGATTATGACCAGGGTTACAGCCAGGGTGATTATGACCAGGGTTACAACCAGGGGTGATTATGACCAGGGTTACAACCAGGGGTGATTATGACCAGGGTTACAACCAGGGGTGATTATGACCAGGGTTACAGCCAAGGTTGATTATGACCAGGGTTACAGCCAAGGTTGATTATGACCAGGCTTACAGCCAGGGTGATTATGACCAGGGTGATTATGACCAGGGTTACAGCCAGGGTGATTATGACCAGGGTTACAGCCAGGGGTGATTATGACCAGGGTTACAACCAGGGGTGATTATGACCAGGGTTACAACCAGGGGTGATTATGACCAGGGTTACAACCAGGGGTGATTATGACCAGGGTTTATGACCAGGGTTACAACCAGGGGTGATTATGACCAGGGTTACAACCAGGGGTGATTATGACCAGGGTTACAACCAGGGGTGATTATGACCAGGGTTACAACCAGGGGTGATTATGACCAGGGTTACAGCCAGGGGTGATTATGACCAGGGTTACAACCAGGGGTGATTATGACCAGGTTTACAACCAGGGGTGATTATGACCAGGTTTACAGCCAGGGGTGATTATGACCAGGGTTACAGCCAGGGGTGATTATGACCAGGGTTACAGCCAGGGGTGATTATGACCAGGTTTACAGCCAGGGTTACAACCAGGGTTGATTATGACCAGGGTGATAGTAAGTACTAGGAGTTGATTTCCACTCAGCAATAAATGAACCCCAAATCATCCTGGTCAGTCGTCGACCTTGCGAGCCAGCCGGGCAGAAAGTCCAGTGGTGTTCCACTGTGTTCTCGTTGGCCCTCTCACTCATCTGGTGGACCCTGGTGTTCCTGAAGCCCTGTTTGGTGATATAGTCCAACAGGTGCACTCTCAGAGACACCTCCTGGTGATAGTCACACGGACCAAAAGGTGAAGGACACCTGGAAGTCACTGGAATCAATCATGTGTTTGATCCACTTGGTGAAGCTGTTAAGACACCCTCTCCAGTAGCGAGTGGACTTTGGTGGTGATGGTGAGCTGGGTGATGATGACGGCAACAAGGTTGGAGTACATGGACAGCTTCCTGGTTGACGAGAGCTTCCTGGTTGACGAGAGCTTCCTGGTTGACGAGAGCTCCAGCACCTCCTCAAAATGTGTCCAGGGGGTAGAGGGGTTTAGTGTCGGTGAGAGACTGCATCAACGGCTCGATCTGGTAGAAGTATGCCTCTGAAGAAGAAGAAGGATATTACTTTAAATGTCAAGACAAAGACACTGAAATGTTTATTTATTTTATCTTAACACCCACGAGAAACACACTAAGAGGATAATCCCCTGCTGGCTCAGATTCGAACCGGCAACCCACCGCTCTAACCCCTAGGCTACCTGCTGGTTACTAGCCCACCGCTCTAACCCCTAGGCTACCTGCTGGTTACTAGTCCAACGCTCTAACCACTAGGCTACCTGCTGGTTACTAGCCCACCGCTCTAACCACTAGGCTACCTGCTGGTTACTGGTCCAACACTCTAACCCCTAGGCTACCTGCTGGTTACTAGCCCACCGCTCTAACCACTAGGCTACCTGCTGGTTACTAGCCCACCACTCTAACCCCTAGGCTACCTGCTGGTTACTGGTCCACCGCTCTAACCACTAGGCTACCTGCTGGTTACTAGCCCACCGCTCTAACCACTAGGCTACCTGCTGGTTACTGGTCCAACACTCTAACCACTAGGCTACCTGCTGGTTACTAGCCCACTGCTCCAACCCCTAGGCTACCTGCTGGTTACTAGCCCACCGCTCTAACCACTAGGCTACCTGCTGGTTACTAGCCCACCGCTCCAACCCCTAGGCTACCTGCTGGTTACTGGTCCACCACTCTAACCACTAGGCTACCTGCTGGTTACTAGCCCACCGCTCTAACCACTAGGCTACCTGCTGGTTACTGGTCCAACACTCTAACCACTAGGCTACCTGCTGGTTACTAGCCCACCGCTCTAACCACTAGGCTACCTGCTGGTTACTGGTCCAACACTCTAACCACTAGGCTACCTGCTGGTTACTAGCCCACCGCTCTAACCACTAGGCTACCTGCTGGTTACTAGCCCACCACTCTAACCACTAGGCTACCTGCTGGTTACTGGTCCAACGCTCTAACCACTAGGCTACCTGCTGGTTACTGGTCCAACACTCTAACCACTAGGCTACCTGCTGGTTACTAGCCCACCGCTCTAACCCCTAGGCTACCTGCTGGTTACTGGTCCAACACTAACCACTAGCTACCTGCTGGTTACTAGCCCACCGCTCTAACCACTAGGCTACCTGCTGGTTACTAGCCCACCGCTCTAACCACTAGGCTACCTGCTGGTTACTAGTCCAACGCTCTAACCACTAGGCTACCTGCTGGTTACTAGCCCACCGCTCTAACCCCTAGGCTACTTGCTGGTTACTAGCCCAACACTCCAACCCCTAGGCTACCTGCTGGTTACTGGTCCAACACTCTAACCCCTAGGCTATCTGCTGGTTACTAGCCCACCGCTCTAACCCCTAGGCTACCTGCTGGTTACTAGCCCAACACTCCAACCCCTAGGCTACCTGCTGGTTACTGGTCCAACACTCTAACCCCTAGGCTACCTGCTGGTTACTAGTCCAGGAGGACTAGTTGAGGACGTAGCGGAAGAGGGGCCCATCTCTATCAAAGTAGTTAGTGTCCCTGTCAAATCAAAGACTGTCATATTCCCATATCATGCAGACATACAGGTGTGTACAGTGCATTCAGAAAGTATTCAGACCCCTTGACTTTTTCCACATTTTGTTACGTTACAGCCTTATTATAAAATGGATTAAATCCTTTTCCCCCCTCATCAATCATGCTGTGGGGAGGTTTTTTCAGCGGCAGGTTCTGGGAGACTAGTCAGGATCGTGGGAAAGATACACGGAACAAAGTACAGAGAGATCCTTGATGAAAAGCACTCTGGAGCAGGTTAAGACTGAGGAGAAAGTTCACCTTTCAACAGGTCAACGACCCTAAGCACACAGCCAAGACAACGCAGGAGTGGCTTCGGGACAAGTCTCTGAATGTCCATGAGTGGCCCAGCCAGAGTCCGAACTTAAACCCGATCTAACATCTCTGGAGAGACCTGAAAATTGCTGTGCAGCGACGCTCCCCATCCAATCTGACAGAGCTTGAGAGGATCTGCAGAGAAGAATGAGAGAAACTCCCCAAATACAGGTGTGCCAAGCTTGTAGCGTCATACCCAAGAAGACTTGAGGCTGTAATCGCTGCCAAAGGTGCTTCAACAAAGTACTGAGTAAAGGGTCTGAAAACTTATCCAAATGTGATATCAGTTATTTATTTTTTATACATTTGCACAATTTTCTAAAAAACTAAAACAGTTTTTGCTTTGTCATTATGGGGTATTGTGTGTAGATTAATGCAGGGGGAAAAACGATTTCATCCATTTTAGAATAAGGCTGTAACGTAACAAAAATGCACTGTATACCTACAAAACTGTGACAAAGTACCTGAGCGTTGCGTGAGGTGGGGAAGTCTCCGTGGAACATGGACCCCTAGCATGGAGTCAGGGTAGCGCTGCAGGGTGGCCTGGGACGTGGTGTACAGACAGCCACCCACGTTGAGGGTCACCGGGTCAGTCATCTAGAGACAGACACAAAACACATTACAGTGCCTACAGAAAGCATCCATGGACTTAATCCACATTTTGGTGTCACAGCCGGAATACTGAACACTATTATTAAATTACACTTTGGATGGTGTATCAATACACCCAGTCAATATGAATATACAGGCGTTCTAACTCAATTGCCGGAGAGGAAGGAAACCGCTCAGGGATTTTACCATGAGGCCAATGGTGACTTTAAATCAGGTACAGAGTTGAATGGCTGTGATAGGAGAAAACTGAGGATGGATCAACAACATTGTAGTTACTCCACAATACTAACCTAAATGACAGAGTGAAAAGAAGAAAGCTTGTACAGAATAAAAATATTCCAAAACATGCATTCTGTTTGAAACAAGGCACTAAAGTAATACTGCAAAAAATGTGGCAAAGCAATTACCTTTTTTGTCCCGAATACAAAGTGTTATGTTTGGGGTAAATCCAATACAACACATTACTGAGCCGCACTCTCCATATTTTAAAGCATAGTGGTGGCTGCATCTTGTTATGGGTATGCTTGTAATCGTTAAGGAGTGGGGAGTTTTTCAGGATAAAAAATAAACTGAATGGAGCTAAGCACAGGAACAATCCTAGAGGAAGACCTGGTTCAGTCTGCTTTCTACCTGACACTGGGAGATTAATTCACCATTCAGCAAGACAATAATTTAAACCACAAGGCCAAATCTACACTGGAGTTACTTACCAAGAAGAAAGTGAATGTTTCTGAGTGGCCGAGTTACAGTTTGGACTTAAATCTAGTTGAAAATCTATGGCAAGACCTGAAAATTGTTGTCTAGCATTAATCAACAACATATTTGACAGAGCTTGAAGAATTTTTAAAAACAGTAAATGAGCAAATGTACAATCTATGTGTGGAAAGCTCTTACAGACTTACCAGCAAAACAGCAGTAACTGCAGCTTTTTCTACAAAGTATTGACTCAGGGGTGTGAATTGAAATGAGACATTTCTGTAATTCATTTTCAATACATGTTTTCATTTCATCATTATGAGTTATTGTTTGTTGATGGGTGAGAAAAAGAATAAATTTTTTATTCAGGCTGTAACAACAAAATGTGGAATAAGTCAAGGGGTGTGAATACTTTCTGAAGGCTCTGTAAAGACAGCCATCTACAGGAGACAGAAAAAGAAACAAACTGGCAGTGTAAATCCTTTGTCAAATGTCTAGTCTGGCCCAAGGCCCGTTTGTGCTGTCGCGTCTGGCCCAAGGCCTGTTTGTGCTGTCGCGTCTGGCCCAAGGCCTGTTTGTGCTGTCTCGTCTGTCCCAAGGCCCGTTTGTGCTGTCTCGTCTGTCCCAAGGCCCGTTTGTGCTGTCTCGTCTGTCCCAAGGCCTGTTTGTGCTGTCTCGTCTGTCCCAAGGCCTGTTTGTGCTGTCTCGTCTGTCCCAAGGCCTGTTTGTGCTGTCTCGTCTGTCCCAAGGCCTGTTTGTACTGTCTTGCCAACTGGATCATATATGTTAATGGAAGCCAACTGTTAGACCTATTCATCGTCACATAACAGCACAAACAGATCTGGGACCAGGCTGCCACTGACCTATTCTAACTGTTGTAGCCTATTTCATCACATTTCACCTCCTTCACAACACATGGATTGTCACTTACTCTTATTGACGCTCACCATATATCCCCAGTCTCCATCTGCACCACTGTATTGTCGTGAATATTCCTGTTCACAACCATACGACCCGCACCGCCACCCTCCTCCCTGGGTGAACAGAGGCAGGGTGGAACGAATGGCTGTTCCGTCTGTTATTCCTGTCTTTTCTTGTCACACCTGGGATCTGTTCTAGGCAGCAGAACAGAACAAGCAGCTACAGTGGAGGACCCTGCAGAAGTCAGAGAGAGAAAAAGAGTCATAAAAAAAAATGCAGGGATGAAGAACTGTCAACAAGACATTCATAGATTCGTCTGATTTGGCCCTTATCAATTTGGCGAATAGGGCTGGGCGATATGGCCAAAATATCATACAATGATATTTTCCACATTTTTGATGGTATTTTATGTTTTTGATTAATAAAAGTTCTAAATTTGCTTCATGAGTAGTGCATGACCCTAGGGTGGCAACACATATATTCTACATTATTTCAAAATGGGACTTTCTCCATTCTGATTGTTTTATACTGTTCAATTCAACAATCATTTCCTGCACTCATTTGAGATCATTACCACACTGCCACAATACAGGCAATAATACTAGGCCTTATTTTAAACCAAATGTTGCAATAGAGATTTACATCAGAACACTTGGTGAACTTTTGGAATCATGGAAATAGAATGTTGGCACAACACCTCCCCTTTAACCAGACCCAGAGAGCTGGAGGTGGAGAGAGACATTATCAGCACTCTGGACTGTAGTGAGACAACATCTACAGGAGAAAGAGAAGAACAGAGCACTAGAGAATCAGACTGCTGGAGGAGAGGATCAGACTGCTGGAGGAGAGGGTGTGGGGGATGGAGGGAGAGAATCAGACTGCTGGAGGAGAGGGTGAGGGGGATGGAGGGAGAGGATCAGACTGCTGGAGGAGAGGGTGAGGGGGATGGAGGGAGAGGATCAGACTGCTGGAGGAGAGGGTGAGGGGGATGGAGGGAGAGGATCAGACTGCTGGAGGAGAGGGTGAGGGGGATGGAGGAGAGGATCAGACTGCGGGAGGAGAGGGTGAGGGGGATGGAGGAGAGGATCAGACTGCTGGAGGAGAGGGTGAGGGGGATGGAGGAGAGGATCAGACTGCTGGAGGAGAGGGTGAAGGGGATGGAGGGAGAGGATCAGACTGCTGGAGGAGAGGGTGAAGGGGATGGAGGGAGAGGATCAGACTGCTGGAGGAGAGGGTGAGGGAGATGGAGGAGAGGATCAGACTGCTGGAGGAGAGGGTGAGGGGGATGGAGGAGAGGATCAGACTGCTGGAGGAGAGGGTGAAGGGGATGGAGGGAGAGGATCAGACTGCTGGAGGAGAGGGTGAGGGGGATGGAGGGAGAGGATCAGACTGCTGGAGGAGAGGGGGAGGGGGATGGAGGGAGAGGATCAGACTGCTGGAGGAGAGGGTGAGGGGGATGGAGGGAGGGAGAGGATCAGACTGCTGGAGGAGAGGGTGAGGGGGATGGAGGGAGAGGATCAGACTGCTGGAGGAGAGAGTGAGGGGGATGGAGGGAGGGAGAGGATCAGACTGCTGGAGGAGAGGGTGAGGGGGATGGAGGGAGGGAGAGGATCAGACTGCTGGAGGAGAGGGTGAGGGGGATGGAGGGAGGGAGAGGATCAGACTGCTGGAGGAGAGGGTGAGGGGGATGAGGGAGAGGATCAGACTGCTGGAGGAGAGGGTGAGGGGGATGGAGGAGAGGATCAGACTGCTGGAGGAGAGGGTGAGGGGGATGGAGGAGAGGATCAGACTGCTGGAGGAGAGGGTGAGGGGGATGGAGGAGAGGATCAGACTGCTGGAGGAGAGGGTGAGGGGGATGGAGGAGAGGATCAGACTGCTGGAGGAGAGGGTGAGGGGGATGGAGGGAGAGGATCAGACTGCTGGAGGAGAGGGTGAGGGGGATGGAGGGAGAGGATCAGACTGCTGGAGGAGAGGGTGAGGGGGATGGAGGAGAGGATCAGACTGCTGGAGGAGAGGGTGAGGGGGATGGAGGAGAGGATCAGACTGCTGGAGGAGAGGGTGAGGGGGATGGAGGAGAGGATCAGACTGCTGGAGGAGAGGGTGAGGGGGATGGAGGAGAGGATCAGACTGCTGGAGGAGAGGGTGAGGGGGATGGAGGAGAGGATCAGACTGCTGGAGGAGAGGGTGAAGGGGATGGAGGGAGAGGATCAGACTGCTGGAGGAGAGGGTGAGGGGGATGGAGGGAGAGGATCAGACTGCTGGAGGAGAGGGTGAGGGGGATGGAGGGAGAGGATCAGACTGCTGGAGGAGAGGGTGAGGAGGATGGTGAGGGGGATGGAGGAGAGGATCAGACTGCTGGAGGAGAGGGTGAGGGGGATGGAGGAGAGGATCAGACTGCTGGAGGAGAGGGTGTGGGGGATGGAGGGAGAGGATCAGACTGCTGGAGGAGAGGGTGAGGGGGATGGAGGGAGGGAGAGGATCAGACTGCTGGAGGAGAGGGTGAGGGGGATGGAGGGAGAGGATCAGACTGCTGGAGGAGAGGGTGAGGGGGATGGAGGAGAGGATCAGACTGCTGGAGGAGAGGGTGAGGGGGATGGAGGAGAGGATCAGACTGCTGGAGGAGAGGGTGAGGGGGATGGAGGAGAGGATCAGACTGCTGGAGGAGAGGGTGAGGGGGATGGAGGAGAGGATCAGACTGCTGGAGGAGAGGGTGATGGGGATGGAGGAGAGGATCAGACTGCTGGAGGAGAGGGTGAGGGGGATGGAGGAGAGGATCAGACTGCTGGAGGAGAGGGTGAGGGGGATGGAGGAGAGGATCAGACTGCTGGAGGAGAGGGTGAGGGGGATGGAGGAGAGGATCAGACTGCTGGAGGAGAGAGTGAGGGGGATGGAGGAGAGGATCAGACTGCTGGAGGAGAGGGTGAGGGGGATGGAGGAGAGGATCAGACTGCTGGAGGAGAGGGTGAGGGGGATGGAGGAGAGGATCAGACTGCTGGAGGAGAGGGTGAGGGGGATGGAGGAGAGGATCAGACTGCTGGAGGAGAGGGTGAGGGGGATGGAGGAGAGGATCAGACTGCTGGAGGAGAGGGTGATGGGGATGGAGGGAGGGAGAGGATCAGACTGCTGGAGGAGAGGGTGAGGGGGATGGAGGGAGGGAGAGGATCAGACTGCTGGAGGAGAGGGTGAGGGGGATGGAGGGAGAGGATCAGACTGCTGGAGGAGAGGGTGAGGGGGATGGAGGAGAGGATCAGACTGCTGGAGGAGAGGGTGAGGGGGATGGAGGAGAGGATCAGACTGCTGGAGGAGAGGGTGAGGGGGATGGAGGAGAGGATCAGACTGCTGGAGGAGAGGGTGAGGGGGATGGAGGAGAGGATCAGACTGCTGGAGGAGAGGGTGAGGGGGATGGAGGAGAGGATCAGACTGCTGGAGGAGAGGGTGAGGGGGATGGAGGAGAGGGTGATGGGGATGGAGGAGAGGATCAGACTGCTGGAGGAGAGGGTGAGGGGGATGGAGGAGAGGATCAGACTGCTGGAGGAGAGGGTGAGGGGGATGGAGGAGAGAATCAGACTGCTGGAGGAGAGGGTGATGGGGATGGAGGAGAGGATCAGACTGCTGGAGGAGAGGGTGAGGGGGATGGAGGAGAGGATCAGACTGCTAGAGGAGAGGGTGAGGGGGATGGAGGAGAGGATCAGACTGCTGGAGGAGAGGGTGAGGGGGATGGAGGAGAGGATCAGACTGCTGGAGGAGAGGGTCAGACTGCTGGAGGAGAGGGTGAGGGGGATGGAGGAGAGGATCAGACTGCTGGAGGAGAGGGTGAGGGGGATGGCGTGTGACAGAGAACAACCCATTAGAGAGGTGGCCACCCCCAGAGAAGCCAGCAGAACAGCCCACCTCAGCTCCAGACAAAAGTCTAGACACCATAGCAGAAGTCCACCCCTGACCATAGCGTCAAAATCACAGAGGGACAGACCCTTCTGAGCACCCCCCCGTCGGCCACCCTGATAGCCCTCCTGAAAACCACCCCACACCCACTGAGGCCATACACAAGACACAGATTGTCCTTCTTATGGACTCAAACTGGAAATATATACAAGAGGTTCTAAACTCTGGTGTCCAAACACCCAGCATGCCTTAGACCTTCTGTCTGAGGACCAACTAAGGTCACCCAGCCACATAATAATACACACAGGCAAATGACCATAGGCCCCAGCAGGAAAGTGAGGGATTGAAAAAGCTTCTTCTACGTTCCCCAACGCACAAGTGGTTTTCTCCACCCTGCTACCACGAAAAGACTTCCACCCTGCTACCATACAGCGGGTAAAAGCAAGTATTTTCCGTGATTGTGCCTCAAAACCAAATGTTTTCCTGGCCCACCACTCCACCCTGGACTTGAACAGCCTTTATGACCAGGTCCACCTCTACAAGGAAGCAGTGCCCACCTTCGCCTGGACCCTAAAGGACATCGCTCTCAAACTCACCCCCAACACTTCACACAGGAGCAACAAATTAATAGACACCCCGCCCAGACCAACGAGACACTCCCAGACTTCCCAGACAGATATCCTGGAATATCCAAGGCCTTCACTATCTCATCCTGGAATATCCCAGGCCTTCACCATCTCATCCTGGAATATCCCAGGCCTTCACTATCTCATCCTGGAATATCCCAGGCCTTCACCATCTCATCCTGGAATATCCAAGGCCTTCACTATCTCATCCTGGAATATCCCAGGCCTTCACCATCTCATCCTGGAATATCCCAGGCCTTCACCATCTCATCCTGGAATATCCCAGGCCTTCACCATCTCATCCTGGAATATCCCAGGCCTTCACCATCTCATCCTGGAATATCCCAGGCCTTCACTATCTCATCCTGGAATATCCCAAGGCCTTCACTATCTCATCCTGGAATATCCAAGGCCTTCACTATCTCATCCTGGAATATCCAAGGCCTTCACCATCTCATCCTGGAATATCCAAGGCCTTCACTATCTCATCCTGGAATATCCCAGGCCTTCACCATCTCATCCTGGAATATCCAAGGCCTTCACCATCTCATCCTGGAATATCCAAAGCCTTCACCATCTCATCCTGGAATATCCCAGGCCTTCACTATCTCATCCTGGAATATCCCAGGCCTTCACCACCTCATCCTGGAATATCCCAGGCCTTCACCATCTCATCCTGGAATATCCCAGGCCTTCACCATCTCATCCTGGAATATCCCAGGCCTTCACCATCTCATCCTGGAATATCCAAGGCCTTCACCATCTCATCCTGGAATATCCCAGGCCTTCACCATCTCATCCTGGAATATCCAAGGCCTTCACTATCTCATCCTGGAATATCCCAGGCCTTCACCATCTCATCCTGGAATATCCCAGGCCTTCACCATCTCATCCTGGAATATCCAAGGCCTTCACCATCTCATCCTGGAATATCCCAAGGCCTTCACTATCTCATCCTGGAATATCCCAGGCCTTCACCATCTCATCCTGGAATATCCCAGGCCTTCACCATCTCATCCTGGAATATCCAAGGCCTTCACCATCTCATCCTGGAATATCCAAGGCCTCCACCATCTCATCCTGGAATATCCCAAGGCCTTCACTATCTCATCCTGGAATATCCAAGGCCTTCACCATCTCATCCTGGAATATCCCAAGGCCTTCACCATCTCATCCTGGAATATCCAAGGCCTTCACCATCTCATCCTGGAATATCCCAATCCTTCACCATCTCATCCTGGAATATCCCAATCCTTCACCATCTCATCCTGGAATATCCCAGGCCTTCACCATCTCATCCTGGAATATCCCAAGGCCTTCACCATCTCATCCTGGAATATCTAAGGCCTTCACCATCTCATCCTGGAATATCCCAAGGCCTTCACCATCTCATCCTGGAATATCTAAGGCCTTCACCATCTCATCCTGGAATATCCCAATCCTTCACCATCTCATCCTGGAATATCCAAGGCCTTCACCATCTCATCCTGGAATATCCAAGGCCTTCACCATCTCATCCTGGAATATCCAAGGCCTTCACTATCTCATCCTGGAATATCCCAAGGCCTTCACTATCTCATCCTGGAATATCCCAAGGCCTTCACCATCTCATCCTGGAATATCCCAAGGCCTTCACCATCTCATCCTGGAATATCGAAAGCCCTTCACCATCTCATCCTGGAATATCCCAGGACTTCACCATCTCATCCTGGAATATCCCAGGCCTTCACCATCTCATCCTGGAATATCCAAGGCCTTCACCATCTCATCCTGGAATATCCCAGGCCTTCACCATCTCATCCTGGAATATCCCAAGGCCTTCACCATCTCATCCTGGAATATCCCAAGGCCTTCACTATCTCATCCTGGAATATCCAAAGCCTTCACTATCTCATCCTGGAATATCCAAAGCCTTCACTATCTCATCCTGGAATATCCCAAGGCCTTCACCATCTCATCCTGGAATATCCCAAGGCCTTCACCATCTCATCCTGGAATATACCAAGCCCTTCACCATCTCATCCTGGAATATACAGTGAGGGAAAAAAGTATTTGATCCCCTGCTGATTTTGTACGTTTGCCCACTGACAAAGAAATTATCAGTCTATAATTTTAATGGTAGGTTTATTTGAACAGTGAGAGACAGAATAACAACAAAAATATCCAGAAAAATGCATGTCAAAAATGTTATAAATTGATTTGCATTTTAATGGGGGAAATAAGTATTTGACCCCTTCTCAATCAAAAAGATTTCTGGCTCCCAGGTGTCTTTCATACAGGTAACGAACGGAGATTAGGAGCACACTCTTAAAGGGAGTGCTCCTAATCTCAGTTTCTTACCTATATAAAAGACACTTGTCCACAGAAGCAATCAATCAATCAGATTCCAAACTCTCCACCATGGCCAAGACCAAAGAGCTCTCCAAGGATGTCAGGGACAAGATTGTAGACCTACACAAGGCTGGAATGGGCTACAAGACCATCGCCAAGCAGCTTGGTGAGAAGGTGACAACAGTTTCTGTGATTATTCGCAAATGGAAGAAACACAAAAGAACTGTCAATCTCCCTCAGCCTGGGGCTCCATGCAAGATCTCACCTCGTGGAGTTGCAATGATCATGAGAACGGTGAGGAATCAGCCCAGAACTACACAGGAGGATCTTGTCAATGATCTCAAGGCAGCTGGGACCATAGTCATCAAGAAAACAATTGGTAACACACTATGCCGTGAAGGACTGAAATCCTGCAGCGCCCGCAAGGTCCCCCTGCTCAAGAAAGCACATATACATGCCCGTCTGAAGTTTGCCAATGAACATCTGAATGATTCAGAGGACAACTGGGTGAACGTGTTGTGGTCAGATGAGACCAAAATTGAGTTCTTTGGCATCAACCCAACTTGCCGTGTTTGGAGGAGGAGGAATGCTGCCTATGACCCCAAGAAACCATCCCCACCGTCAAACATGGAGGTGGAAACATTATGCTTTGGGGGTGTTTTTCTGCTAAAGGGACAGGACAACTTCACCGCATCAAAGGGACGATGGACGGGGCCATGTACCGTCAAATCTTGGGTGAAAACCTCCTTCCCTCAGCCAGGGTATTGAAAATGGGTCGTGGATGGGTATTCCAGCATGACAATGACCCAAAACACACGGCCAAGGCAACAAAGGAGTGGCTCAAGAAGAAGCACATTAAGGTCCTGGAGTGGCCTAGCCAGTCTCCAGACCTTAATCCCATAGAAAATCTGTGGAGGGAGCTGAAGGTTCGAGTTGCCAAACGTCAGCCTCGAAACCTTAATGACTTGAAGAAGATCTGCAAAGAGGAGTGGGACAAAATCCCTCCTGAGATGTGTGCAAACCTGGTGGCCAACTACAAGAAACGTCTGACCTCTGTGATTGCCAACAAGGGTTTTGCCACCAAGTACTAAGTCATGTTTTGCAGAGGGGTCAAATACTTATTTCCCTCATTAAAATGCAAATCAATTAATAACATTTTTGACATGCGTTTTTCTGGATTTTTTTGTTGATATTCTGTCTCTCACTGTTCAAATAAACCTACCATTAAAGTTATAGACTGATCATTTCTTTGTCAGTGGGCAAACGTACAAAATCAGCAGGGGATCAAATACTTTTTTCCCTCACTGTACCAGGCCTTCACCATCTCATCCTGGAATATCCAAGGCCTTCACCATCTCATCCTGGAATATCCCAAGGCCTTCACCATCTCATCCTGGAATATCCCAAGCCCTTCACCATCTCATCCTGGAATATACCAAGGCCTTCACCATCTCATCCTGGAATATCCAAGGCCTTCACCATCTCATCCTGGAATATCCAAGGCCTTCACCATCTCATCCTAGAATATCCAAGGCCTTCACCATCTCATCCTGGAATATCCCAAGGCCTTCACCATCTCATCCTGGAATATCCCAGGCCTTCACCATCTCATCCTGGAATATCCAAGGCCTTCACCATCTCATCCTGGAATATCCAAGGCCTTCACCATCTCATCCTGGAATATCCCAAGGCCTTCACCATCTCATCCTGGAATATCCCAAGGCCTTCACCATCTCATCCTGGAATATCCAAGGCCTTCACCATCTCATCCTGGAATATCCCAAGGCCTTCACCATCTCATCCTGGAATATCCAGGCCTTCACTATCTCATCCTGGAATATCCCAGGCCTTCACTATCTCATCCTGGAATATCCCAGGCCTTCACCATCTCATCCTGGAATATCCAGGCCTTCACCATCTCATCCTGGAATATCCAAGGCCTTCACCATCTCATCCTGGAATATCCCAGGCCTTCACCAGCTCATCCTGGAATATCCAAGGCCTTCACCATCTCATCCTGGAATATCCAAGGCCTTCACCATCTCATCCTGGAATATCCAAGGCCTTCACCATCTCATCCTGGAATATCCCAGGCCTTCACCATCTCATCCTGGAATATCCCAGGCCTTCACCATCTCATCCTGGAATATCCCAGGCCTTCACCATCTCATCCTGGAATATCCCAGGCCTTCACCATCTCATCCTGGAATATCCAAGGCCTTCACTATCTCATCCTGGAATATCCCAAGGCCTTCACCATCTCATCCTGGAATATCCAGGCCTTCACTATCTCATCCTGGAATATCCAAAGCCTTCACTATCTCATCCTGGAATATCCCAGGCCTTCACCATCTCATCCTGGAATATCCAGGCCTTCACTATCTCATCCTGGAATATCCAAAGCCTTCACTATCTCATCCTGGAATATCCCAGGCCTTCACTATCTCATCCTGGAATATCCAAGGCCTTCACCATCTCATCCTGGAATATCCCAGGCCTTCACCATCTCATCCTGGAATATCCCAGGCCTTCACCATCTCATCCTGGAATATCCCAGGCCTTCACCATCTCATCCTGGAATATCCCAGGCCTTCACCATCTCATCCTGGAATATCCCAGGCCTTCACCATCTCATCCTGGAATATCCCAGGCCTTCACCATCTCATTCTGGAATATCCCAGGCCTTCACCATCTCATCCTGGAATATCCCAGGCCTTCACCATCTCATCCTGGAATATCCAAGGCCTTCACTATCTTATTCTGGAATATCCAAGGCCTGAGGTCATCTGTCTTTGGCCTGAAGAGCAGGAACCTGGACTTCACCAAAGAAATCAGAAATACAGACATTGTCATCCTACAAGAAACATGGTATAGAGGAGATGGACCCACTGGTTGCCCTCTAGGTTACAGAGAGCTGGTAGTCCCATCCACCAAACTACCAGGTGGGAAACAGGGAAGAGACTCAAATTATGCTAATTTGGTATAGAGCAGACTTAACTCACATCATTAAATTAATCAAAACAGGAACATTTTACATTTGGCTAGAAATTCAAAAGGAAATTATCTTAACAGAGAAAAATGTCCTCCTGTGTGCCACCTATATCCCCCCACTAGAATCCCCATACTTTAATGAAGCCAGCTTCTCCACTCTGGAGGGAGAAATCAATCATTTCCAGGCCCAGGGACATGTACTAATCTGTGGCGACCTAAATGCCAGAACTGGACAAGAACCTGACACCCTCAGCACACAGGGGGACAAACACCTGCCTGGAGGTGACAGTATTCCCTCCCCCATCTGCCCCCCTAGACACAACTATGACAACATAACCAACAAAAACAGGTCACAACTCCTGCAGCTGTTGCATGCTGGGTATGTACATAGTCAACGGTAGGCTTCAAGGGGACTCCTATAGTAGGTACACCTATAGCTAATCTCTTGGCAGTAGTACTGTAGACTACTTTATCACTGACCTCAACCCAGAGTCTCTCAGAGCGTTCACAATCAGCCCACTGACACCCTATCAGACCACAGCTAAATCACAGTCTACTTGAACAGAGAAATACTCAATCATGAGGCATTAAAACCAAAGGAACTGAATAATATTAAGAAATGCTATAGATGGAAGGAAAGTAGTGTGGAAACCAACCAAAAAACAATTAGGCAACATATTCAATCCCTTTTAGACAACTTCCTGGACAAAACGTTCCACTGTAACAGTGAAGGTGTAAACTTGGCAATAGAAAACCTAAACAGTATATTTGACCTCTCAGCTTCCTTATCAAATCAAAAAAATAAATAACAGAAAACCGAAGAAAATTAACAATGACAAATGTTTTGATGAAGAATGCAAAAACCTAAGAAAGAAATGGAGAAACCTATCCAACCAAAAACATAGAGACCCAGAAAACCTGAGTCTACACCTTCACTATGGTGAATCACTAAAACAATACAGAAATACACTACGGAAAAAGAAGGAAGAGCACGTCAGAAATCAGCTCAATGTAACTGAAGAATCCATAGACTCTAACCACTTCTGGGAAAATTGGAAAACACTAAAAACAAACAACACGAAGAGTTATCTATCCAAAACGGAGATGTATGGGTAAACCACTTCTCCAATCTTTTTGGCTCTATGACAAAGAACAAGCAGCAAAAACATAAACATTATCAAATTAAATCTTAGAATCAACTATTAAAGACTACCAGAACCCACTGGATTCTCCAATTACATTGAATGAACTACAGGACAAAATACAAACCCTCCAACCCAAAAAGGCATGTGGTGTTGATGGTATCCTCAATGAAATTATAAAACATACATACCACAAATTCCAATTGGCTATACTTAAACTCTTTAACATCTTCCTTAGCTCTGGCATCTTCCCCAATATTTGGAACCAATGACTGATCACCCCAATCCACAAAAATGAAGACAAATTTGACATCAATAACTACCGTGGGATATGCGTCAACAGCAATCTTGGGGAAATCCTCTGCGTTATCATTAACAGCAGACTCGTACATTTCCTCAGTGAAAACAATGCACTGAGCAAATGTCAAATTGGCTGTTAACCAAATTATCATACAACAGACCACGTATTCACCCTGCACACCCTAAAAGACAAAAATAAATCAAAGGCAAAGTCTTCTCATGCTTTGTTGATTTCAAAAAAGCCTTAGACTCAATTTTGCATGAGGGTCTGCTATACAAATAGATGGAAAGTGGTGTAGGGGGAAAAACATACGACATTATAAAATCCATGTAAAAACAACAAGTGTGTGGTTAAAATTGGCAAAAAACAAAAATGTCTTCCTGTGGGGTGAAACAGGGATCCAGCTTAAGCCCCACCCTCTTCAACATATATATCAACGTATTGTTGAGGGCACTAGAACAGTCTGCAGCACCTGGCCTCACCCTACTAGAATCTGAAGTCAAATGTCTACTGTTTGCTGATGATCTGGTGCTTCTGTCACCAACCAAGGAGGGCCTACAGTAGCACCTAGATCTTCTGCACAGATTCTGTCAGACCTGGACCCTGACAGTAAATCTCAGTAAGACCAAAATAATGGTGTTCCAAAAAAGGTACAGTCGCCAGGACCACAAATACAAATTCCATCTAGACAACTTTTGCCCTAGAGCACACAAAAAAACTATACATACCTCGGCCTAAACATCAGCGCCACAGGTAACTTCCACAAAGCTGTGAACGATCTGAGAGACACGGCAAGAAGGACCATCTATGCCATCAAAAGAAACAAAATTAGACATACCAATTAGGATCTGGCTAAAAATACTTGAATCAGTTACAGAACCCATTGCCCTTTCTGGTTGTGAGGTCTGGGGTACGCTCACCAACCAAGAATTCACAACAACAAAAATGGGACAAACATCAAATTGAGACTCTGCATGCAGAATTCTGCAAAAATATCCTCCGTGTACAACGTAAAACACCAAATAATGCATGCAGAGCAGAATTAGGCCGATACCCGCTAATTATCAAAACACAGAAAAGAGCCGCTAAATTCTACAACCACCTAAAAGGAAGCGATTCCCAAACAAAGCCTTCACCTACAGAGAGATGAACCTGGAGAAGAGTCCCCTAAGCAAGCTGGTCCTGGGGCTCTGTTCAGAAACACACCTCACAGAGCCCCAGGACAACAACACAATTAGACCCAACCAAATCAAGAGAAAACAAAAATATCATTAATTGACACATTGGAAAGAATTAACAACAAATAACAAAGAAAAATAGAATGCTATTTGGCCCTAAACAGAGAGTACACAGTGGCAGAATACCTGACCACTGTGATTGACCCAAACTTAAGGAAAGCTTTAACAATGTACAGACTCAGTGAGCATAGCCTTGCTATTGAGAAAGGCTGCCATAGGCAGACCTGGCTCTCAAGAGAAGACAGTCAATGTGCACACTGCCCACAAAATGAGGTGAAAACTGCACTTCCTAACCTCCTATGTATGACCATATTAGAGACACATATTTCCCTTAGATTACACAGATCCAAATAATTTAAAAAAAAACAACAATTTTGATAAACTCCCATATCTACTGGGTGAAATACCAGTGTGCATCACAGCAGCAAGATTTGTTACCTGTTGCCACAAGAAAAGGGCAACCAGTGAAGAACAAACACCATTGTATATACAACCCATATTTATGTTATTTATTTTCCCTTTTGTACATTGTTACAACACTGTATCTAGACAATATGACATTTGTAATGTCTTTATTCTTTTGCAACTTCTGTGAGTAATGTTTACTGTTCATTTCACTTTTGTATATTATCTACTTCACTTGCTTTGGCAACGTTAACATATGTTTACCATGTCAATAAAACCCCTTGAATTTTGAGAGAGAGAGAGAGGTATGACTCAAGCAGCGGAGTAAACTATACAAATGGAAGTTACACACGCCATAATCACATTTAACAAACCAAACATTCAAATACCGTTATAGAAGATAAAGTAAAAACTCAAACCGGTCCGTGCATCAATACCGGTATATAGTAAAATACAGTATACCACCCAGCCATAATAGTATCACATTCATGCACCAATTTAATTCATTTCATTTGGCCTAGATCAAAAGTGGTGGCTAGAAATGATCCACACAGAGCCTTCAGGAAGTATTCACACCCCTTGACTGATACAGAGCCTTCAGAAAGTATTCACACCCCTTGACTGATTCAGAGCCTTCATAAAGTATTCACACCCCTTGACTGATTCAGAGCCTTCATAAAGTATTCACACCCCTTGACTGATACAGAGTCTTCATAAAGTATTCACACCCCTTGACTGATACAGAGCCTTCAGAAAGTATTCACACCCCTTGACTGATACAGAGCCTTCAGAAAGTATTCACACCCCTTGACTGATACAGAGTCTTCAGAAAGTATTCACACCCCTTGACTGATACAGAGCCTTCAGAAAGTATTCACACCCCTTGACTGATACAGAGCCTTCAGAAAGTATTCACACCCCTTGACTGATACAGAGTCTTCATAAAGTATTCACACCCCTTGACTGATATAGTCTTCATAAAGTATTCACACCCCTTGACTGATTCAGAGTCTTCAGAAAGTATTCACACCCCTTGACTGATTCAGAGCCTTCATAAAGTATTCACACCCCTTGACTGATACAGAGCCTTCATAAAGTATTCACACCCCTTGACTGATACAGAGTCTTCAGAAGGTATTCACACCCCTTGACTGATACAGAGCCTTCATAAAGTATTCACACCCCTTGACTGATTCAGAGTCTTCAGAAAGTATTCACACCCCTTGACTTAATCCACATTTTGTTGTTACAGCCTGAATTCAAAATGGATTAAATGGATAATGTTTCTTACCCGTCTACACACAATAGACACACAATAATGATAAAGTTAAAACATGTTTTTTTAGAAATGTTTGCAAATGTATTGAGAATGAAATACAGAATTCTAATTTACATAAGTATTCACACCCCTGAGTCAATACTTTGTAGAAGCACCTTTGGCAGCGATTACAGCTGTGAGTGTTTCTAGGTGAGTCTCTAAGAGCTTTACACACCTGGCTTGTGCAATATTTGCCCATTATTCTTTTCAACAATCTTCAAGCTCTGTCAAATTGGTTGTTGATCATTGCTAGACAACCATTTTCAGGTCTTGCCATAGATTTAAGTCCAAACTGTAACTCGGCCACTCAGGAACATTCACTGTCTTCTTGGTAAGCAATTACAATATAGATTTGGCCTTCTGTTTAAGGTTATTGTCCTGCTAAAATGTGAAGTAATTTCCAATTTAACCTTTATTCAACTAGGCAAGTCAGTTAAGAATAAATTCTTATTTTCAATGACGGCCTACCATGGAATAGTGGGTTAAGTGCCTTGTTCAGGGGCAAAACGACAGATTTTTAACCTTGTCAGCTCGGGGATTCAATCTTGCAACCTTTCGGTTACAAGTCCAACGCTCTAACCACTAGGCTACCCTGCCGCCCCATGCCGAATAGCCTGAAGCCACAGGGCTCTTCTCGCAGGCTCCACTTCCCTACATGGGAGCATTGCAATCCATAGGTCGGGACTTTTGACCTGGTTACATGTACATTGAACAACACAACAGCTTTTCGGCATGTTTTGTTTTTTCTGTATAACAAAAAAATCTACGAGGAAGTTGTCTCTTTTACAATGAGAAAGAATGTTTGTTTTCCTAATCAAGGAGAACTCCTTATTATTACGTGAATATCGACTGAGTATCCAAAATAGTTCAGAACAGGTTGTGCATAGATCATGATGACATTGTGACGTTTTTGGTCTTCGGCAAGCGTTTTTTCAGCTGTTTGGCACAAGAGGCTATGGCGTCTCAAGATGGACAAACAGTACTACTGCCGTTTTGTAATGTTTTTTTATGTAAATTTTACATCCCTGTTAGTGAGCATTTCTCCTTTGTCAAGATAATCCATCCACCTGATGGGTGTGGCATATCAAGAAGCTGATTTAACAGCATGAACATTACACAGGTGCACCTTGTGCTGGGGACAATTTTGTCACGCAACACTATGCCACAGATGTCTCAAGTTGAGGGAGTGTGCAATTAGCATGCTGACTGGAGGAATGTCCATCAGAGCTGTTGCCAGAGAATTTCTCTACCATAAGCCGCTTTTAGGGATTTGGCAGTATGTCCAACCATCCTCACAACCGCAGACCATGTGTAACCACACCAGCTCAGGACCTCTACATCCGGCTTCTTCACCTGCGTGATTGTCTGAGGGGCGTGGGGGAGATGAGTATTTCTGTCTGTAATAAAGTCCTTTTGTGGGGAAAAACTCATTTGGATTGGCTGGGCCTGGCTCCCCAGTAGGTGGGACTATGCCCTCCCAGGCCCACCCATGGCTGCACCCCTGCCCAGTTATATGAAATCCTTAGATTAGGGTCTAATGAATTTATTTAAATTGACTGATTACCTTATATGAACTCTTAACTCAGTAAAAAAAAATATGAAATTGTTCTGTTTATTATTGTTACAGTCATTAAATGTAAATGTAAATGTAATATACCATTCTCAGAGTGGACACGTTGTTACAGTCATATACCATTCTCAGAGTGGACACGTTGTTACAGTCATATACCATTCTCAGAGTGGACACGTTGTTACAGTCATATACCATTCTCAGAGTGGACACGTTGTTACAGTCATATACCATTCTCAGAGTGGACACGTTGTTACAGTCATATACCATTCTCAGAGTGGACACGTTGTTACAGTCATATACCATTCTCAGAGTGGACACGTTGTTACAGTCATATACCATTCTCAGAGTGGACACGTTGTTACAGTCATATACCATTCTCAGAGTGGACACGTTGTTACAGTCATATACCATTCTCAGAGTGGACACGTTGTTACAGTCATATACCATTCTCAGAGTGGACACGTTGTTACAGTCATATACCATTCTCAGAGTGGACACGTTGTTACAGTCATATACCATTCTCAGAGTGGACACGTTGTTACAGTCATATACCATTCTCAGAGTGGACACGTTGTTACAGTCATATACCATTCTCAGAGTGGACACGTTGTTACAGTCATATACCATTCTCAGAGTGGACACGTTGTTACAGTCATATACCATTCTCAGAGTGGACACGTTGTTACAGTCATATACCATTCTCAGAGTGGACACGTTGTTACAGTCATATACCATTCTCAGAGTGGACACGTTGTTACAGTCATATACCATTCTCAGAGTGGACACGTTGTTACAGTCATATACCATTCTCAGAGTGGACACGTTGTTACAGTCATATACCATTCTCAGAGTGGACACGTTGTTACAGTCATATACCATTCTCAGAGTGGACACGTTGTTACAGTCATATACCATTCTCAGAGTGGACACGTTGTTACAGTCATATACCATTCTCAGAGTGGACACGTTGTTACAGTCATATACCATTCTCAGAGTGGACACGTTGTTACAGTCATATACCATTCTCAGAGTGGACACGTTGTTACAGTCATATACCATTCTCAGAGTGGACACGTTGTTACAGTCATATACCATTCTCAGAGTGGACACGTTGTTACAGTCATATACCATTCTCAGAGTGGACACGTTGTTACAGTCATATACCATTCTCAGAGTGGACACGTTGTTACAGTCATATACCATTCTCAGAGTGGACACGTTGTTACAGTCATATACCATTCTCAGAGTGGACACGTTGTTACAGTCATATACCATTCTCAGAGTGGACACGTTGTTACAGTCATATACCATTCTCAGAGTGGACACGTTGTTACAGTCATATACCATTCTCAGAGTGGACACGTTGTTACAGTCATATACCATTCTCAGAGTGGACACGTTGTTACAGTCATATACCATTCTCAGAGTGGACACGTTGTTACAGTCATATACCATTCTCAGAGTGGACACGTTGTTACAGTCATATACCATTCTCAGAGTGGACACGTTGTTACAGTCATATACCATTCTCAGAGTGGACACGTTGTTACAGTCATATACCATTCTCAGAGTGGACACGTTGTTACAGTCATATACCATTCTCAGAGTGGACACGTTGTTACAGTCATATACCATTCTCAGAGTGGACACGTTGTTACAGTCATATACCATTCTCAGAGTGGACACGTTGTTACAGTCATATACCATTCTCAGAGTGGACACGTTGTTACAGTCATATACCATTCTCAGAGTGGACACGTTGTTACAGTCATATACCATTCTCAGAGTGGACACGTTGTTACAGTCATATACCATTCTCAGAGTGGACACGTTGTTACAGTCATATACCATTCTCAGAGTGGACACGTTGTTACAGTCATATACCATTCTCAGAGTGGACACGTTGTTACAGTCATATACCATTCTCAGAGTGGACACGTTGTTACAGTCATATACCATTCTCAGAGTGGACACGTTGTTACAGTCATATACCATTCTCAGAGTGGACACGTTGTTACAGTCATATACCATTCTCAGAGTGGACACGTTGTTACAGTCATATACCATTCTCAGAGTGGACACGTTGTTACAGTCATATACCATTCTCAGAGTGGACACGTTGTTACAGTCATATACCATTCTCAGAGTGGACACGTTGTTACAGTCATATACCATTCTCAGAGTGGACACGTTGTTACAGTCATATACCATTCTCAGAGTGGACACGTTGTTACAGTCATATACCATTCTCAGAGTGGACACGTTGTTACAGTCATATACCATTCTCAGAGTGGACACGTTGTTACAGTCATATACCATTCTCAGAGTGGACACGTTGTTACAGTCATATACCATTCTCAGAGTGGACACGTTGTTACAGTCATATACCATTCTCAGAGTGGACACGTTGTTACAGTCATATACCATTCTCAGAGTGGACACGTTGTTACAGTCATATACCATTCTCAGAGTGGACACGTTGTTACAGTCATATACCATTCTCAGAGTGGACACGTTGTTACAGTCATATACCATTCTCAGAGTGGACACGTTGTTACAGTCATATACCATTCTCAGAGTGGACACGTTGTTACAGTCATATACCATTCTCAGAGTGGACACGTTGTTACAGTCATATACCATTCTCAGAGTGGACACGTTGTTACAGTCATATACCATTCTCAGAGTGGACACGTTGTTACAGTCATATACCATTCTCAGAGTGGACACGTTGTTACAGTCATATACCATTCTCAGAGTGGACACGTTGTTACAGTCATATACCATTCTCAGAGTGGACACGTTGTTACAGTCATATACCATTCTCAGAGTGGACACGTTGTTACAGTCATATACCATTCTCAGAGTGGACACGTTGTTACAGTCATATACCATTCTCAGAGTGGACACGTTGTTACAGTCATATACCATTCTCAGAGTGGACACGTTGTTACAGTCATATACCATTCTCAGAGTGGACACGTTGTTACAGTCATATACCATTCTCAGAGTGGACACGTTGTTACAGTCATATACCATTCTCAGAGTGGACACGTTGTTACAGTCATATACCATTCTCAGAGTGGACACGTTGTTACAGTCATATACCATTCTCAGAGTGGACACGTTGTTACAGTCATATACCATTCTCAGAGTGGACACGTTGTTACAGTCATATACCATTCTCAGAGTGGACACGTTGTTACAGTCATATACCATTCTCAGAGTGGACACGTTGTTACAGTCATATACCATTCTCAGAGTGGACACGTTGTTACAGTCATATACCATTCTCAGAGTGGACACGTTGTTACAGTCATATACCATTCTCAGAGTGGACACGTTGTTACAGTCATATACCATTCTCAGAGTGGACACGTTGTTACAGTCATATACCATTCTCAGAGTGGACACGTTGTTACAGTCATATACCATTCTCAGAGTGGACACGTTGTTACAGTCATATACCATTCTCAGAGTGGACACGTTGTTACAGTCATATACCATTCTCAGAGTGGACACGTTGTTACAGTCATATACCATTCTCAGAGTGGACACGTTGTTACAGTCATATACCATTCTCAGAGTGGACACGTTGTTACAGTCATATACCATTCTCAGAGTGGACACGTTGTTACAGTCATATACCATTCTCAGAGTGGACACGTTGTTACAGTCATATACCATTCTCAGAGTGGACACGTTGTTACAGTCATATACCATTCTCAGAGTGGACACGTTGTTACAGTCATATACCATTCTCAGAGTGGACACGTTGTTACAGTCATATACCATTCTCAGAGTGGACACGTTGTTACAGTCATATACCATTCTCAGAGTGGACACGTTGTTACAGTCATATACCATTCTCAGAGTGGACACGTTGTTACAGTCATATACCATTCTCAGAGTGGACACGTTGTTACAGTCATATACCATTCTCAGAGTGGACACGTTGTTACAGTCATATACCATTCTCAGAGTGGACACGTTGTTACAGTCATATACCATTCTCAGAGTGGACACGTTGTTACAGTCATATACCATTCTCAGAGTGGACACGTTGTTACAGTCATATACCATTCTCAGAGTGGACACGTTGTTACAGTCATATACCATTCTCAGAGTGGACACGTTGTTACAGTCATATACCATTCTCAGAGTGGACACGTTGTTACAGTCATATACCATTCTCAGAGTGGACACGTTGTTACAGTCATATACCATTCTCAGAGTGGACACGTTGTTACAGTCATATACCATTCTCAGAGTGGACACGTTGTTACAGTCATATACCATTCTCAGAGTGGACACGTTGTTACAGTCATATACCATTCTCAGAGTGGACACGTTGTTACAGTCATATACCATTCTCAGAGTGGACACGTTGTTACAGTCATATACCATTCTCAGAGTGGACACGTTGTTACAGTCATATACCATTCTCAGAGTGGACACGTTGTTACAGTCATATACCATTCTCAGAGTGGACACGTTGTTACAGTCATATACCATTCTCAGAGTGGACACGTTGTTACAGTCATATACCATTCTCAGAGTGGACACGTTGTTACAGTCATATACCATTCTCAGAGTGGACACGTTGTTACAGTCATATACCATTCTCAGAGTGGACACGTTGTTACAGTCATATACCATTCTCAGAGTGGACACGTTGTTACAGTCATATACCATTCTCAGAGTGGACACGTTGTTACAGTCATATACCATTCTCAGAGTGGACACGTTGTTACAGTCATATACCATTCTCAGAGTGGACACGTTGTTACAGTCATATACCATTCTCAGAGTGGACACGTTGTTACAGTCATATACCATTCTCAGAGTGGACACGTTGTTACAGTCATATACCATTCTCAGAGTGGACACGTTGTTACAGTCATATACCATTCTCAGAGTGGACACGTTGTTACAGTCATATACCATTCTCAGAGTGGACACGTTGTTACAGTCATATACCATTCTCAGAGTGGACACGTTGTTACAGTCATATACCATTCTCAGAGTGGACACGTTGTTACAGTCATATACCATTCTCAGAGTGGACACGTTGTTACAGTCATATACCATTCTCAGAGTGGACACGTTGTTACAGTCATATACCATTCTCAGAGTGGACACGTTGTTACAGTCATATACCATTCTCAGAGTGGACACGTTGTTACAGTCATATACCATTCTCAGAGTGGACACGTTGTTACAGTCATATACCATTCTCAGAGTGGACACGTTGTTACAGTCATATACCATTCTCAGAGTGGACACGTTGTTACAGTCATATACCATTCTCAGAGTGGACACGTTGTTACAGTCATATACCATTCTCAGAGTGGACACGTTGTTACAGTCATATACCATTCTCAGAGTGGACACGTTGTTACAGTCATATACCATTCTCAGAGTGGACACGTTGTTACAGTCATATACCATTCTCAGAGTGGACACGTTGTTACAGTCATATACCATTCTCAGAGTGGACACGTTGTTACAGTCATATACCATTCTCAGAGTGGACACGTTGTTACAGTCATATACCATTCTCAGAGTGGACACGTTGTTACAGTCATATACCATTCTCAGAGTGGACACGTTGTTACAGTCATATACCATTCTCAGAGTGGACACGTTGTTACAGTCATATACCATTCTCAGAGTGGACACGTTGTTACAGTCATATACCATTCTCAGAGTGGACACGTTGTTACAGTCATATACCATTCTCAGAGTGGACACGTTGTTACAGTCATATACCATTCTCAGAGTGGACACGTTGTTACAGTCATATACCATTCTCAGAGTGGACACGTTGTTACAGTCATATACCATTCTCAGAGTGGACACGTTGTTACAGTCATATACCATTCTCAGAGTGGACACGTTGTTACAGTCATATACCATTCTCAGAGTGGACACGTTGTTACAGTCATATACCATTCTCAGAGTGGACACGTTGTTACAGTCATATACCATTCTCAGAGTGGACACGTTGTTACAGTCATATACCATTCTCAGAGTGGACACGTTGTTACAGTCATATACCATTCTCAGAGTGGACACGTTGTTACAGTCATATACCATTCTCAGAGTGGACACGTTGTTACAGTCATATACCATTCTCAGAGTGGACACGTTGTTACAGTCATATACCATTCTCAGAGTGGACACGTTGTTACAGTCATATACCATTCTCAGAGTGGACACGTTGTTACAGTCATATACCATTCTCAGAGTGGACACGTTGTTACAGTCATATACCATTCTCAGAGTGGACACGTTGTTACAGTCATATACCATTCTCAGAGTGGACACGTTGTTACAGTCATATACCATTCTCAGAGTGGACACGTTGTTACAGTCATATACCATTCTCAGAGTGGACACGTTGTTACAGTCATATACCATTCTCAGAGTGGACACGTTGTTACAGTCATATACCATTCTCAGAGTGGACACGTTGTTACAGTCATATACCATTCTCAGAGTGGACACGTTGTTACAGTCATATACCATTCTCAGAGTGGACACGTTGTTACAGTCATATACCATTCTCAGAGTGGACACGTTGTTACAGTCATATACCATTCTCAGAGTGGACACGTTGTTACAGTCATATACCATTCTCAGAGTGGACACGTTGTTACAGTCATATACCATTCTCAGAGTGGACACGTTGTTACAGTCATATACCATTCTCAGAGTGGACACGTTGTTACAGTCATATACCATTCTCAGAGTGGACACGTTGTTACAGTCATATACCATTCTCAGAGTGGACACGTTGTTACAGTCATATACCATTCTCAGAGTGGACACGTTGTTACAGTCATATACCATTCTCAGAGTGGACACGTTGTTACAGTCATATACCATTCTCAGAGTGGACACGTTGTTACAGTCATATACCATTCTCAGAGTGGACACGTTGTTACAGTCATATACCATTCTCAGAGTGGACACGTTGTTACAGTCATATACCATTCTCAGAGTGGACACGTTGTTACAGTCATATACCATTCTCAGAGTGGACACGTTGTTACAGTCATATACCATTCTCAGAGTGGACACGTTGTTACAGTCATATACCATTCTCAGAGTGGACACGTTGTTACAGTCATATACCATTCTCAGAGTGGACACGTTGTTACAGTCATATACCATTCTCAGAGTGGACACGTTGTTACAGTCATATACCATTCTCAGAGTGGACACGTTGTTACAGTCATATACCATTCTCAGAGTGGACACGTTGTTACAGTCATATACCATTCTCAGAGTGGACACGTTGTTACAGTCATATACCATTCTCAGAGTGGACACGTTGTTACAGTCATATACCATTCTCAGAGTGGACACGTTGTTACAGTCATATACCATTCTCAGAGTGGACACGTTGTTACAGTCATATACCATTCTCAGAGTGGACACGTTGTTACAGTCATATACCATTCTCAGAGTGGACACGTTGTTACAGTCATATACCATTCTCAGAGTGGACACGTTGTTACAGTCATATACCATTCTCAGAGTGGACACGTTGTTACAGTCATATACCATTCTCAGAGTGGACACGTTGTTACAGTCATATACCATTCTCAGAGTGGACACGTTGTTACAGTCATATACCATTCTCAGAGTGGACACGTTGTTACAGTCATATACCATTCTCAGAGTGGACACGTTGTTACAGTCATATACCATTCTCAGAGTGGACACGTTGTTACAGTCATATACCATTCTCAGAGTGGACACGTTGTTACAGTCATATACCATTCTCAGAGTGGACACGTTGTTACAGTCATATACCATTCTCAGAGTGGACACGTTGTTACAGTCATATACCATTCTCAGAGTGGACACGTTGTTACAGTCATATACCATTCTCAGAGTGGACACGTTGTTACAGTCATATACCATTCTCAGAGTGGACACGTTGTTACAGTCATATACCATTCTCAGAGTGGACACGTTGTTACAGTCATATACCATTCTCAGAGTGGACACGTTGTTACAGTCATATACCATTCTCAGAGTGGACACGTTGTTTGCAGAGCTCAAAACCTATCCTACACTTGTGAGAAACACGTTTTGGATATATTTCATTCCATTTACGAGATGTAAATCTATTTATTGTCATTTGTTTGGAGCGCTCATGTCAATATTTGAGTAAAGACACGCACCTGATTACGCATATAGAAGTAGACCTAGGCTAGCTGGCCTGCGCGCAAATGTAGGCCTATAAAATGGGGATGTCCGATAGTATTTCTGATTGTCTTAACTTACCACCACTAATGAGCTGTGGAGCTTCTCAAAGTACTTTTTTTTTTATTTTTTTCACTGCAAAACAAGTCTTTTTTTTTATCCATTGAGTGACAATAGCTCCTCAATGTATTTGAAAAATATTTCCAGCTCTCGGTTGCCACTCGGCATGAAAGGGAAAAATGTAATGCACCGAAAAATACCTGATGACTTCTGATCGCTTGCTCAAACAGCCTACAGCTGTGTCTGTTCCGAGCACACTGTGACCCAGAATATTTTATACAAGCTTAGGCTGGACCCAGTTAATAGTTGATACAATGTGTCATGATGTTGGCCTGGGGGTAGGTTTATGTCATAAATACAGTCATAAATACCCCTTTCCCCCTTTTTCCTCTCTCTACCCTACTTATGTGAAATTTGAAAACCCCTTGGTTAACATAGAGATTCTGGGAACATCAGAAAGGTGGGGGGAAATGAACTATATTCTGGTAATCCGACCAATTGAACATATGCGGTGGTACTTAATGAATATGATGTCAGTTCGGTTGTCATCTGAGACATTCTCATCAATGATAGAATGACATAAACTCTACAGTGGAAAGTCTACACATCAGAGTTATCGGATTCACATGGAATTGTTGTTCAATTTAAATGTTTGAATATGAAATTATTCGTGATGGGATGAAATGTGATTTTAGCTTCTAAAATGTGAGAATTGGGTTTTCATGAGTGAATTAGGCCCGACTCAGTGGCCCGCTCACGTGAAGAGACATAGGTTGTAAATTATGAAACACACCCCTTTTCTCCCTCCACTATATAAGCCCTTGACAAAAATGAAACCTCCTGTCCCAAGGATGTGAGGACGACGGTCCATACGTTGAAAAGGACTAACATGTCAACTACAGAACTAAGCCAACATCAGCGTGAGCTTTGGTTGCGAATGGTATGAACTTTGAACTCTTATTCACTACAGAAGTGATACCTCCTAGACGTTGAGTTAGCAACAGCAGCTGCAAACGTAAATTAGGAAAGAACAGAGCGAGTATCCCGTTTACTACACAACGACGTTATCCAATTTACCACCAGAGACACTCTTCAAAGGACAAAGGACTCTGTTGGGTAACACGGCCATCCATCTACCACCAACCTACCGAAGCGCAGCTCAGAGTAAATATTTATTGCATTTTCCTTTTCCAAATGTGCGGTAATTTAGAATGCATAAGAATCTGTATTTACGATAGCACAGCTTCGCCCTTTGTTCCTCAGTCTTCCCACTCTTTCACTCAAACCCAGACCCCTTTTCTTTTGTGTAAACAGCTGTCACATCTGTTCCGCCCGCTAGAGACGTTTTCCTTTATGACGTAATTTGTAATCAAGGTATGATTCATTCTGTGTATATGTAATTCTGTGTGATTAGTTAGGTATTTAGTAAATAAATAATTAAATCCAATTTTGTATTGCAGATTCAACTTGTTAGCCAGGGTTCGTGAAGATAACCAAGAATTTACAACTTTCAGATGAGACTGAAATAAGGTGACGATTGATATTGACTGCTATTGATGTAAAATATTACTAGGTCTTTAAGAGTTTATTCGGAAGATAACAGCTCTATAAACACTCTTTCGTGGTGCCCCGACTCTAGTTAACTAGATTTACATGATTAGCTCAATCAGGTAATATTAATTACGGAGAAAGGATTTTATAGAATAGCATGTCATATCACTTAATCCGGCATAGCCAAAGACACGACAACACATTTAGCAGATGTGATTGCAGTTGAAATGGTAAGATAACTTGGCAGTCCGAATGGAAAAGGCGGCCCCTGATGCAGCCTATTACCAGCAACTACAGGAGTTTAATGGCTGAATCTGCCACGACCAGCAGCTGGGGAAGGGTCTTCTTCTGGTTAGGCTATCTCTGTTTCCCTCGAGTCATGTATGTCTTAAATATTTAATCAAACAGTGAGCGTAAAGCATCAGACAAGCTCAGTACATATAGTTGATTTAATTAAAACACATAGGGTGTGGGGCCTCCCGGGTGGCGCAGTAGTCTAGGGCACTGCACCGCTAGCTGTGCCACCAGAGATTCTGGGTTCGGGCCCAGGCTCTGTCGCAGCCGGCCGCGACCGGGAGGTCCGTGGGGCGACGCCCAATCGGGCTAGCGTTGTCCGGGTTAGACCGGTAGGGATATCCTTGTCTCATCGCACACCAGCGACTCCTGTGGCGGGCCGGGCACAGTGCGCGCTAACCAAGGGGGCCAGGTGCACGGTGTTTCCTCCGACACATTGGTGCGGCTGGCTTCCGGGTTGGAGGTGCGCTGTGTTAAGAAGCAGTGCGGGTTGGTTGGGTTGTGCTTCGGAGGACGCATGGCTTTCGACCTTCGTCTCTCCCGAGCCCGTACGGCTTTTGTCTCTCCCGAGCCAGTACGGCTTTCGACCTTCGTCTCTCCCGAGCCCGTACGGGAGCGATGAGTATACTGATAACAAGTTCAAACAGGTGCCATTAATACAGGTAACGAGTGGAGGACAGAGGAGCCTCTTAAAGAAGAAGTAAGTTACAGGTCTGTGAGAGCCAGAAATCTTGCTTGTTTGTAGGTGACCAAATACTTATTTTCCACCATAATTTGCAAATAAATTAATTAAAAATCCTACAATGTGATTTTCTGGACTTTTTCCCCTCATTTTGTCTGTCATAGTTGAAGTGTACCTATGATGAAAATTACAGGCCTCTCTCATCTTTTTAAGTGGGAGAACTTGCACAATTGGTGGCTGACTAAATACTTTTTTTGCCCCACTGTGTATATATATATATATGGAAGTAGTTTAGTGCCAAAAATGATTGTTAAATATGGGGGGATAATATTCTGATCTTATATCTCTCAAGATATAGGCCTGACACTTTAAAAAACAAACTTCCTTTAGATAGATTTTTTGACTATTTTTTCCATGTATGAATCTGTTTTTCAATGCGTTTCTATGGGCTAATAGCAGTAAGGCCAAATTCAATGTTTCATCAAGTATTTGTTTTCTAACTAAAAGGGGTCCTAAAATTCAAATAGCTAAATGTTCCTTGGTATGACCATCTTAAAACAATTCCACATGTTAGCTTAGAATGTTTTCATGCACATTTTTTTTTACTTGAGAAATACTGCACCAAACATCTTAGGACTAAAATTGCACGACTAAGATATACGACAAAAACGTCCAAATATATATGATTTCTTGAGGAAGTGTATACTGGCTACGGTGTCTCAAAATTGATAAATGACATTTAGGGGAAAAAAGCCAACTCGGCTCCTTCATTCATTGAATCAGATGGCTCATTCATCACAAAGCCCACTGATATTGCCAACTACTTTAATTACTTTTTCATTGGCAAGATAAGCAAACTTACCGATGATATGCCAGCAACAAACGCTGACACTACACATCCAAGTATATCTGGCCAAATTATGAAAGACTAGAATTGTACTTTTGAATTCCGTAAAGTCAGTGTGGAAGAGGTGAAAAAAGTACTGTCTATTAACAATGACAAGCCACCTGGGTCTGACAATATGGATGGATAATAGCAGACGATATCGACACTCCTATTTGTCACATCTTCAATTTAAGCCGACTAGAAAGCGTGTGCCCTCAGGCCTGGAGTGCAGTTAGTCATTCCGCCACCCAAGACTAGTAAAGCCCCCTTTACTGGCTCAAACAGACAACCGTTAGCAAACATTTTTCCGCTGCTCGGGCACAACTATTTGTTATGGAGCCGAAGTCTACGCCCCTTCGTCAGGTGATTGGTCAAGAGGAGAGATTCTTCAATAAAATCTTTGTTGTCATTCAACGAGAGAACTTGTTCTCATGCAATATTTTTCATTGATAGAAATACTGTCACCAAACATCTTAGTTAGATGTCAAATTGCGCGACTAACATCTTTTCGGCAGAAACGTCCAAATGAATGACATATTTCTTGAGTTACCTTAATTCAGACTATTTTTAATGAAGTGAATACTGGCTACGGCATCTCAAAATAGACAAACGGTACCATTGACGCTTTTTCCCTCGTATTTCAAGCAAATGGCTTTGTTTCAAACTCACCTCACCTTATGCCCTTGGGGGAATCCCCGCGGCCATATTTGTCGTTGGTCCAACATTTAGCCAAGCAATGTAAGCCCCTCAAGCCCTTGTTTTTGATCGAGTTTGCGAGCTTAAAATTATTTTAACTTCGGGGCCTGAAATGCCCCATAATTCATTTCGCGATGATTATACATCCGCTAAGAAAAGTCCGCCAAAATTTAAAACCTCAATATGGAGAAGTTAACATACAAGTCTAAGTACAAACAAATGTAAATAAATTGGAAATTGTGCTACTAATGCACATTATGGCATTAACACGTCTTGTAAAAGTAATTATGTTTTTGTTTAGCTAAGTTTTTGGAAATTGTAGAAATAAAACATGTTCCTTCTTCAGAAGTTCCAGCTAGGCAGGCTAACGTTAGTTTGCTAATTAATTTGCTAGTTATCATACAGTAGGCGTATATTAATAATGATATATTTAATATAAGTAGACATGCAATCATAATTGACTGTAGCGCATATAAAGTACCCACAATCTACCAGTGGGTGAAAGCTAAAATAATCGCGGGATGAACGAGTGACGAATTTCAAGTGTATACGCGTCAGACGTCATCAGAAGTGTCCACTGAATTTGAGGGCTGAGGGGATAGGGTGCGTTTAAGTGTTTGGGATGCAGCATCAGTCTTTTAAGGGAGTGTGCGAGAACATTCGTTCGGGTCAGCTAGGCGCTAGCCGAACTGAAGCATGCAGACTCATTTAGTCCATTATAGGGATAATAGCTAGCCAGCCGTGCTAATTATCACAGGTAATTAGTTAGCTAAACTCCCAACAACAAAAATAACAAAAACGAGTAATTTACAGACAATAGTAGGTGATGTTTTAAGCTCTTAATAGTACCGTTAACTAGCTAGTTACATCCATGATTTGAAGCTGGGATACAAACAGCAGGGGATGTTAGCCAGTTAACATTAGTTAGCTAACAAACAAATACTCGTTAGTTGCACACTAGCTAACTGTGCGATCGCCCTTTCTAAAGAACATTTGATCATGAACTAGGTTTGAGATTAATTTACCCAACCTGTTCGCGATGTTGCATTTGTTCCTCTGTAGCTAGATAAGATGGGATCCATGCTGAAGCAGTGAGTTGGTTAGTCGGACATTTAAACCATGGCACCACCATCAAAGAAGATGCTTCGACAAATATGGTTCAGTTTGGCTCCGCTACCTGTGCCACAAAAATCGTGACTAGACAACCAACAAACCAACCAACCATCAACAACATTGTAGCTAACTAAGAACTTCCAGCTGGATGGTCTTCTGTGGCGAGTTAGCCTGAGCACCAGTCTGTATGCTATCAGAGAGGAAGAGGCGAAGCGAGAGCTTTTACTCCGACAAAAATATGGCCACGAATATAATGGCCACGAAGTGAGGGGGAAAAAATGTAATTGCTAATTTGTTACGTGAGGCTTATTTGATCGAATTAAAGTTTCATAATGATTAAGTTGTTACGAATGCACTGATAATAGTGGACACATGTGGCCTTCCGGCAACTTTGGAGAAAAACAATTAACGTTATATTGGAGTTGTGTCTGTTGTCATAGAGATATAAGGGATAATCATGGATATCACCAGTTTTAGCATGGACATTGAGCGCTTCCTTATTTTTAAGTAGTCAACTGGGTGGCTTTTCATGCGTTGGGAGCGATCAGCCAGTGAAGAAAATTAACTACTTTAAAATGTCACAGACGTTAAAATAGCAAAGACACAAAGATCAGTTCTGTATCTCTATGGTCTGTTGTTCACAGCGTATCTGCCGTTTCATTGGATAGAATGGTCCCACCTGATCTCGGCTCCTCCCGCCTGCCATCCATGTTTGAGGACATGTATTTCCATTGTTACAGCAGTCACTCGAATAGCTTGTCAATATAATAGGCAATCATTGATAATATACGCAATTGTGAAGCAGGCAAGAATAACAAAGTACTTCCGGGTCACGGATTTTTGGAACGGTTCAGAATAAATCCTGTTCTTATACCATGTAAATTGATAATTATGGAAAATATGTTATGCTTCTTATCATACAAATAAAAGTATTTCTATAAGATATTGGTTTATTTAAAAATTGTTCAAGCCTAAATGGTTATTTTTGTGTCCTGAGTGTTACTGACTGCTATGGACAACTGTTTTTCAAGACAAGCCATGTATCCTGAGATTCTGAAATCAATTGAGTAATTGTTTTTCTCCAACCGTGGGTCCTGCTCATTCCCACCTACCTTGGCTACTCTGGTCCTTGAGTCTACACATGGACCCCTTCCCCCTTTTACTGTGACACAACATAGACACTTTTGTAAGGTGCAATTTTTTTTATTTTACCTTTATTTAACTAGGCAAGTCAGTAAAGAACAAATTCTTATTTACAATGACGGCAATATGCATGTCCAAAATGAAAAAAACGACTGAACATCCTGCAGTACGAATGGGCTAAATAACAATGGGATTTCAATGTTTACTAAAGTGTATTTTATAATTATCAATATTAACAGTAGAATGATACAGGTTTATTTTATTGGTATTACTGTATATCTATCTAGTAATCATTCATTTTAATGGTATTACTGTTTATCTAGTAATCATTCCTTTTAATGCAGTTAATAGTCAATGCTATAATACTTGTGCTAGTCAATTTTTTTCTTTTTTGTTATGGTTAAACAAAATTCTAAGTCAACTAACAGTTTCTAAATAAAATGTTACAAATTTTGACCATATGTATAATTTACCATCTTCATTGGGGGACTTTTACCTAAGGGAAATTGTCAAGGTCTTATTCTTCCTAGGTCCTTACTCATTACGGCATTTAGTAGCTTTTGTCAAGGGCGTTCCGTGCGTTTGCATGACACCGCCCCTTCCGCACTGTCAAACATGTAACACCTCGTCTACAAAGATATTAGAACTACAGCTAGATCCTGGGCTGGATTAGCTTGTAAGTGAAAATCCATTTGTCCCCCTAGTTGTTCAATGTAATCAACATGTACATTTGTCATTTAGCTGCTACTCTTATCCAGAGCTTATGCTTGGGGATAAAAACAGAAATATTTCAAGACTGATAAAACGGGAGTTTTATTTCTGTAACAGAACAATTTACAGCAATAAAATACAGTCTGAAGATGTTGCAACAAGAAATACACTTCCTTACAAACCACAATCTATTCTTCTTCTTCTTCGAGACAGTTTCTTTTCATCAATGGATCAATGACAGATCCCTACTAGACAAGACTTGATGAGTTGGTTTACTTGACATCACTGTCTTATCTGTCCACCATCCAAATCAGGAAACAGAAGAGCAAGTAATTGTAGGTATTAATGTATCTGAATAAGGACAATGTTCCTGTAGCCACGTGATGTTCCTGTAGTGATGTGTGTGTATATTTACTGGTAAATTGACATGGGAGGGTGGGGGGGGGGAGTAAGTACTTCCTGCAGTACTTACTATTGTATAAGTCAATACTTAGAAGGAAGGAAGGAACGGAGGGGTGGGAAGGAGACATTTGGTATGTTTACATATTCAAGACCTTCTTGACTGAGAAGATGATGTCTTTGATCTGAGGTACACTGTGGTCCTCCAGGATCTTAGCGTAGGGCATGGGGATGTCTACACCGGTCACTCGAACTGCAGGGGCATCCAGGTAGTTGAAGGCTGGGCCTGGAAACAGGACAGATCATTATTAACATAGACCCTGAGAATGGCTCGTGTGTTTTTTAATAGTCATAACTCTCAGAACACACACCCATGTGGGTATTCCTACAATTGGCATAATACAACTTCAGCTTGCTTATAGGGCTGTTTTCCCAGATACAGATGAAGCCTACTAGTCCACAGATGAAGCCTACTAGTCCACAGATGAACCCTACTAGTCCACAGATGAACCCTACTAGTCCACAGATGAAGCCTACTAGTCCACAGATGAAGCCTACTAGTCCACAGATGAAGCCTACTAGTCCACAGATGAACCCTACTAGTCCACAGATGAAGCCTACTAGTCCACAGATGAAACCTACTAGTCCACAGATGAAGCCTACTAGTCCACAGATGAAGCCTAGTGTGCAGGAGTAGTCTGGGAAAAATGCCCATAAAGCTCTTATCACTAGGTTTGAAGGCAATGACATAAGTCAACCCATCCACATACAATGCATTCAGAAAGTATTCAGACCCATTGACTTTTTCCACATTTTGTTACATTACAACCTTATTCAAAAAATGTATTACATATTTTTTCCCCCCCTCAAATCGACACACAATACCCAATAATGAAAACGCAAAAACAGTTTTGTAGAATTGTTTGCAAAAAATAAATATCACATTTACATAAGTATTCAGACCCTTTACTCAGTACTTTGTTGAAAGCACATTTGGCAGTGATTACAGCCTCAAGTCTTCTTGTATGATGTAACAAGCTTGGCACACCTGTATTTGGGGAGTTTCTCCCATTCTTCTCTGCAGATCCTCTCAAGTTCTGTGAGGTTGGATGGGGAGCGTCGCTGCACAGCTATTTTTCAGGTCTCTCCAGAGATGTTAGATCAGGTTCAAATCTAGGCTCTGGCTGGGCCACTCAAGGACATTCAGAGACTTGTCCCGAAGCCACTCCTGCATGGTCTTGGCTGTGTGCTTCTGATCGATGTCCTGTTGGAAGGTGAATTGTCACCCCGGTCTGAGGTCCTGAGCAGGTTTTCATCAAGGATCTCTGTACTTTGCTCCGTTCATCTTTCCCTCGATCCTGACCAGTCTACCAGTCCCTGCCGCTGAAAAATGATGATGCTGCCACCACCATGCTTCACCGTAGGGATGGTGCCAGGTTTCCTCCAGATGTGACGCTTGGCATTCAGGCCAAAGAGGTCAATCATGGTTTCATCAGACCTGGGAATCGTGTTTCTCATGGTCTGAGAGTCTTTAGGTGCCTTTTGGCAAACTCCAAGTGGGCTGTTATGTGCCTTTTACTGAGGAGTGGCTTCCGTCTGGCCACTCTACCATAAAGGCCTGATTGGTGGAGTGCTGCGGAGATGGTTTCCTTCTGGAAGTTTCTAGACCCCTAACCTTTCTCCACATTTTGCTACTTTACAGCCTTATTCTAAAATGGATTAAATCATTTTCTTCCCTCATCAATCTACAGAATGGGATTTCAGTTTATTTTTAAACACATTGCAAAAATGTATAAAAAAAAGAAAACGTTTTTGCATTGTAATTTTGGGGTAATGTCTGTAGATTGATGAGGGAAAAAAACAATACATTTTAGAATAAGGCTGTAATGTTTATAAAAAAGTCAAGGTCTGAATACTTTCTGAACACACAAAATAACTGATATAGCCCGTTCTCTCCTCTTTCAAACTACCCGGGAGTTCTATTGGCTGCTGTATTTAACCAGCAAACAAGAGCTGGAGTTCTATTGGCTGCTGTATTTAACCAGCAAACAAGAGCTGGAGTTCTATTGGCTGCTGTATTTAACCAGCAAACAAGAGCTGGAGTTCTATTGGCTGCTGTATTTAACCAGCAAACAGGAGCGTGCATCCCTCTTCGAATAGTCCATTGGTATAAGAAACGCTAACAAAAATAATGTCCAGCAAGCTATTCTAGTCTAGCTTTTCCTGCATGGGACTCTAAGAGCTAATGAGCATTTAAGGAGACAGGCCAGCGGAGCACAAGGGAAGATGAAGGGGATACCTAGTCAGTTGGAAAGGGGGATACCTAGTCAGTTGTAAAGGGGGATACCTGGTCAGTTGGAAAGGGGGATACCAAGTCAGTTGGAAAGGGGGATACCTGGTCAGTTGGAAAGGGGGATACCTAGTCAGTTGTACAACTGAATGCATTCAACTGAAATGTCTTCTGGCCCGACCCTGAGCATTAATGATTCATCATTCAGAGGCCGTAGAGAAGCCAGATTAAAACATCACATATAATTTAACAGTTCCATTTCACGCCATGCTGTTCATATAAATAATTTACCAGGTTCTCTCAGTTATTTATCCTGGGAAAGGGGAGTGGTTTTAGGCGGTAAATCCCAGTAACCAGGTTCCCGCCATTGAACCCCGTACTGGCCCTCCGCAACACCAGACCCGTACTGGCCCTCCGCAACACCAGACCCGTACTGGCCCTCCGCAACACCAGACCCGTACTGGCCCTCCGCAACACCAGACCCGTACTGGCCCTCCGCAACACCAGACCCGTACTGGCCCTCCGCAACACCAGACCCGTACTGGCCCTCCGCAACACCAGATCCGAACTGGCCCTCCGCAACACCAGACCCGAACTGGCCCTCCGCAACACCAGACCCGAACTGGCCCTCCGCAACACCAGACCCGAACTGGCCCTCAGCAAACACCAGACCCGAACTGGCCCTCCGCAACACCAGACCCGAACTGGCCCTCCGCAACACCAGACCCGTACTGGCCCTCCAACACCACTCTCAGCAGCAACCTGATCTTCCCATGCAGCATTCCATGTAGTTCACCCATGTTTACCCTGGCACAACCTAGCTTAGACTTCAGAGAAAAGCCAGCATGGGGATGTAGGTAGATATGGCTGCAGTTCTAGTCACACACTAAGCGATGTAGGGCAACATTTACCATCAACCTCATTGTAATCTGGCAGCATGACAACGAATGACTGTGTAAAACGTTTCCTGTACCTATCCGATGCATGTGAGAACTATAATTTAAAACTTCTCTACAACAATGTGCATTAAAATAAATAATTACCTATGTATTGCTCAGTTTACTAAAATGTTAAATCATTTCCTCCTTATAACACTTTGTTGAAGTAAATTAAAATCATGCTTCTAAATTACCATTTGGTTTATGGTACATTTTGGCAAATTCAAAGATTGACTATTATATTGACAAGACATTCGAGTGACCGTTCAAACAACGGAAATACATGTCCTCAAAGATGGAAAGCAGACAGGAGGCAAAATCAGGTGGGACCAGTCTAGCCAATGAGAGGGCAGATACACTTGTGAGCCATAGAGATAAATAGAGGACTCATCTTTGTATGCACCCTTATAGCATCAGTGACAGCATAGGCAGCACCATTGAGACTACCTTCATTTTAAGTAGTACATTTTCTTCTTCATTGGTTGATTGAGCACAAATCAAAAGGAATCCCCACCCAGTTCACTACTTAAATATAAGACATGGCTCCTAGCTCCGAAGCAACTTTGCAGTACTTTGTTTTTTGGTGTGTTATTTCTTACATTAATAGTCCAGAACTTTATTTTTATTACATACAGCCAGAAATAACTTATTGATATCAGAGAGGCGGTAACTCACCAGCATTACGACCACGAACACGACTTTCATAAATGTTATCCTTTGTTCATACCCCCTAGGGCAATGTAACTTATCCCAGAGGCTGCTCCAAGACGCCACCGGTGGAGGACAGGTATTCGGACTGGACTTCTAGTCCGACTCAGGACGAGGATCTCCTTCCAGAGAGACATCAGGGACTGTAACATACTTTGTTTCACGGAATCATGACTCTCTGGATATACTGTCCCCATCCATACAGGCAGCTGGGTTCTCAGTTCATCGCGCAGACTAGTGATGCACCGATATGACATTTTTGGCCGATTCCGATATTTTCCTTGCCCCAAAAAAACAATACCGATATAATTTTTTTTAGCAGCCTGTTTAGCTGTACTAGAATGTACAGTTAAATAGTTAACACACACATGGCCGCAGCGGTCTAAGGCACTGCATCTCAGTGCATGAGGCGTCACTACAGTCCCTGGTTTGAATCCAGACTGTATCACATCTGGCCGTGATTGGGAGTCCAATAGGAAAGCGCACAATTGGCCCAGCGTGGTCTGGGTTTGGCCGGGGTACGCCGTCATTGTAAATAAGAATTTGTTCTTAACTGACTATTGTTAGGGATAGGGTCTAGTTTCCTGCATTTCCACCTGACTGATGTGCCCAAAGTAAACTACCTGTTACTCAGGCCCAGAAGCCAGGATATGCATATAATTGGCAGCATTGAATAGAAAACACTTTAACATTTCTAAAACTGTTAAAATAATGTCGGAGACTATAACATAATTGATTTGGCAGGCAAAAATCCGAAGATTTTCTTTTGAGATCCCAGGCTCTTACAATGGTAAGCTATGCGTCTTATGTAATTCCGTCTCCCAGATTGCAATTCATATGGCTTCCACTAGATGTCAGTCTTTATTCAGTTTTTTGAAAAACAAGCAAGAATTTTGGTGAAGAGAGCACTGGAACAATATCAGTCTTTCGGCGCGCGCTTACTAATTTTGCTTTCCTATTGAACATACTACTTTCCGTATGAAATATTAGTTTATTTACATTTTAGGATACCTGAGGATTAAATAGAAACGTAGTTTGACTTGTTTGGACAAAGTTTAGCGGTAGCTTTTTGGACTCCTTTGTCTGCAAGTTGAACGAGTGGATTACTGAAATCGATGGCGCCGACTAAACTGACTTTTTGGGATATAAAGAAGGATTTTATCTAACAAAACGACCATTCATGTTGTAGCTGGGTCCCTTGGGATTGCAAACAGAGGACGATTTTCAAAAGTAAGTGATTTATTTAATGTCTATTTGTGATTTTGTGAAGCCTGTGCTGGTTGAAAAATATGTTGATGTGGGGCGCCGTCCTCAAACAATCACATGGTATGCTTTCGCTGTAAATCCCATTGTAAATCGGACAACGCAGTTAGATCAAAAATAATTTAAGCTTTTAAATGATATAAGATACTTGTATGTTTAATATTATGATTATTTATTCGAATTGCACGCCCTCCAATTTCACCGGATGTTGTCGACAGGTGTCCCGCTAGCGGGATGCCTATCCCTAAAATAAAAGGTTACACACACACACAAGTTATTTTGTTGGCATTTACGTATGTCCCCATTACCAGTAAAACATAATCAAAATGTCTTTCACTTACTTGCTGTGCTGTTTCGTTGTTCAGTCATTTCCTTCTCAACCAGGATTTCTATTGAACGTCGTTTGGGTCGTTGCATGGCAACAAAATATACAATATTTGACGTGTCAATTAAGCTTGTTGACCAATCAGGACCTGAATATGACTGTACGTCACATAATAATTTAACGCTTTCATAATTTTTTTACGTAGTTATTACACATTGATTACACTATCACTCGTATTTCATATGTCACAACGATTCATCGATGCGTATGCTATGATGCTGGTAAAGTTGTCTCTCCCACCTACAGTGCTGGTCATTGTTTGCTCATGGATGCAAACAATGTTCTTCCCCAAAAACAAAGCAAAACAACAATCTGTTTCAGTAGCTAACTATATAGCTAGGTGTCATCTAAAATAATTCTAATTTATAAAACAGTTCTTATTTGATTAATGGTGGACGGACCCATCTATGTGAAGGTAGCCACAATAAGGGTTAGCCACAACAGTGGACATTGCGGTTAGCCTTCAAAATAAAAGTATGGCATAATTCTACTATTTGTATTCATTTGCAGACTTTTTTGTACAGCTTTGACAGTGCTACTGTATCTTTTTTGACACGCAAAGACCCAAACAGCTTTCCATAGCATGCATGTCATGAAGCTAATAGCAGGGACGCTACTACTGTGCAACTCCGGTAGGGAAACATCTGAAAAAATAGCGCACTTGGTTGTGTGGTACTGGTGCTCGACCAGTCGGCGAAAGCCAACATCACCCATGACAGAGAACGATTGATTGTCAAGGGCAATGAATTCCATTATCTTGGCTTTAATGGATTTCGCCTTTTTTTTTTTTGTCTCGCTGAAATGTTCTGACTCTTTCAAATGACTGCTGGACTTGTTGACTGCCCGATCCACACAGCAGGCATTGTGGGTTAGGTTAGGAATGCTGTGTTGCACGTGTAGAGCAACATTTTTACGTGGCGTCATTACGTCATGTACCTACGTGATATAGGCACTTCAGCTTTGACGTCGGTTTTGCACATCGGTGTTAAACTAGACAGACATCGGGCCGATACCGATGTTGGCATTTTTAGCTAATACCGGCCGATTCCGATATGTTCACTGATATATCGTGCATCCCTAGAGTAGACTGGAATAAAGAACTCTACGGGAAGAAGGCTGGTGGTGGTGTATGTTTCATGATGAAAGACTCATGTGGTGTGATCGTGATAACATACAGAAACTCCAGTCCTTTTGTTTACCCGACCTAGAATACCTCACAAGAGAATCATCTTCGGTTATAGTCACAGCCGTGAATATTCCCCCTCAAGCCAATACCACGACGGCCCTCCAATAACTAAACTGGACATTATGCAAACTGGAAACCGCATTTCATTTTAGCTGGGGACTTTAATAAACACAAATTGAAGGGAAACGCTACCGAAGTTCGACCACCACATTGATGGCTGCTACTTCCCCTTTCGAGATGCCTACAAAGCTCTCCCACGCTCTCCCTTCAGCAAATCAGATCACGACTCCATTTTGCTCCTACCTTCCTATAGGCAGAAACTCGGAACAGGAAGCACCCTTGCTAAGGTCTATTTAATGCTGGTCTGACCAATCAGAATCCATGCTTCAAGATTGTCTTGATCACGTGGACTGGGATATGTTCTGGGTCGCCTCTGAGAATAACATTGACTGAGTTCCTCAGGAAGGGTATAAGGGGATGTTTTTCCCACAGTGACTATTAAAACCTACCCAACTCAGAAACCGTGGATAGATGGCAGCATTCCATCTGGACAAGAGGAATACCTACGTAAGAATGCTGTTCATTGACTATAGCGCAGCCTTCAAAACCATAGTACCCTCCAAGCTCATCATTACGCTCGGGGGCCCTGGGTCTGAACCCTACCCCCCGTGCAACTGGATCCTGGACTTCTTGACGGGCCGCCCCCAGGTGGTGAAGGCAGGAAACAACATCTCCACTTCACTGATCCTCAACACAAAGGCCCTACAAGGATGTGTGCTCAGCCCTCTGCTGTACTCCCTGTTCACCCATGACTGGGTGGCCACGCACGCCTCCAACTCAATCTTTAAGTTTGCAGACGACAAAACAGTAGTGGGCCTGATCACCAACAACGACGAGACAGTCTACAGGAAGGAGGTGAGGGACCTGGCAGAGTGGTGCCAGGAAAAATAAACTCTCTCTCAACATCAACAAATGAAGGAGCTGATCGTGGACTTCAGGAAAGGGCAGAGGGAGCACCGCCCTATCCACATCGACGGGAACGCAGTGGAGAAGGTGGAAAGCTTCAAGTTCCTCGGCGTACACATCACGGACAAACTGAAATGGTCCACCCACAGACACCGTGGTGGAGAAGGCACAACAGCACCTCTTCAACCTCAGGAGGCTGAAGAAATTAATCTTGGCCCCTAAGAGCCTCACAAACTTTTACAGATGCACAATTGAGAGCATCCTGTTGGGCTGTATCACCGCCTGGTACGGCAACTGCACCGCCCTCAACCACAGGGCTCTCCAGAGGGTGGTGCGGTCTGCACAACGCATCACCGGGGGCAAACTACCTGCCCTCCAGGACACCTACAGCACCCGATGTCACAGGAAGGCCAAAAAAGATCAAGGACAACAACCACCCGAGCTACCGCCTGTTCACCCCGCTATCATCCAGAAGGCGAGGTCAGTACAGGTGCATCAAAGCTGGGACCGAGAGACTGAAAAGCAGCTTCTATCTCAAGGCTATCAGACTTACAATAGCCATCACTAGCCGGCTACCACCCAGTTACTCAACCCTGCACCTCAGAGGTTCCGGCCTTTCTAGGGAGTTTTTCCTAGCCACTGTGCTCCTACACCTTCATTGCTTGCTGCTTGGGGTTTTAGGCTGGGTTTCTGTACAGCACTTTGTGACATCAGCTGATGTAAGAAGGACTTTATAAATACATTTGATTCATAGATAGAGAGGCTGCTGCCCTATAAACATAGAATCACTGGCCACTTTAATAATGTTTACATACTGCTTTACTCATCTCATATGTATATCCTGTATTCTATTCTACTGTATTCTAGTCAATGACACTCCGACATTGCTAGCCCTAATATGTATATATTTCTTAATTCCCTTTTACTTTTAGATGTGTGTATTGTTGTGAATTGTTAGATATTACTGCACTGTTGGAGCTAGGAACACAAGCATTTCGCTACACCCGCAATAACATCTAAATATGTGTAAATTTGATAAAAATTAGTTATTTTTTGTTTTTTTTTAATGGTGAAAGCCCTCTATTTCAATGTCAATGCTAAAACTTGATGAGTCACCCCACCCCCCGGGGAAAAAAATCTAAATTTGCCAAAATGCCACGTGCTTCTACATATCAGTGCGTAACAACCTCACCATTACAACACCTTTTATTAAATCAAATAAGCCTCACGTTACAAATGAGCAATAACATTTTTTTTTAACCAAATTCCACAAAAATTCCTCCCTTCGTGGGCTTATCCTCGTGGACAGATTTTGGGCAGAGTAAAATCTCTCGATTGGCCTCTTCCACTATGGTACACTTCACATTGCTTTTGCACTACGAAGACGTAGCCGTAATGTATAATACAAGAGAACTTCGACGTACCCTCCATGATTCTGGCACAGATCTCAGCACCCACTCCGTACTGGGGCCAGCCGCCCTCCACTGTGACCAGACGGACGGTTTTCATCACACTGGCCTCAATGGTGTCCACATCCAAAGGCCTTATGGTGCACAGGTTAACCACCTAGCAGGAGGACAGGAACAGGTTTTAACCACCTAGCAGGGGACAGGAACAGGTTTTAACCACCTAGCAGGGGACAGGAACAGGTTTTAACCACCTAGCAGGGGACAGGAACAGGTTTTAACCACCTAGCAGGGGACAGGAACAGGTTAACCACCTAGCAGGAGACAGACCAGGTTAACCACCTAGCAGGGGACAGGAACAGGTTAACCACCTAGCAGGGGACAGAACAGGTTAACCACCTAGCAGGGGACAGAACAGGTTAACCACCTAGCAGGAGACAGGAACAGGTTAACCACCTAGCAGGGGACAGAACAGGTTAACCACCTAGCAGGAGACAGAACAGGTTAACCACCTAGCAGGAGACAGAACAGGTTAACCACCTAGCAGGAGACAGGAACAGGTTAACCACCTAGCAGGAGACAGAACAGGTTAACCACCTAGCAGGAGACAGGAACAGGTTAACCACCTAGCAGGGGACAGGAACAGGTTAACCACCTAGCAGGGGACAGAACAGGTTAACCACCTAGCAGGGGACAGAACAGGTTAACCACCTAGCAGGGGACAGGAACAGGTTAACCACCTAGCAGGAGACAGAACAGGTTAACCACCTAGCAGGAGACAGAACAGGTTAACCACCTAGCAGGAGACAGGAACAGGTTAACCACCTAGCAGGAGACAGGAACAGGTTAACCACCTAGCAGGAGACAGAACAGGTTAACCACCTAGCAGGAGACAGAACAGGTTAACCACCTAGCAGGAGACAGGAACAGGTTAACCACCTAGCAGGAGACAGGAACAGGTTAACCACCTAGCAGGGGGACAGGAACAGGTTAACCACCTAGCAGGAGACAGGAACAGGTTAACCACCTAGCAGGAGACAGGAACAGGTTAACCACCTAGCAGGAGACAGGAACAGGTTAACCACCTAGCAGGAGACAGGAACAGGTTAACCACCTAGCAGGAGACAGGAACAGGTTAACCACCTAGCAGGAGACAGGAACAGGTTAACCACCTAGCAGGAGACAGGAACAGGTTAACCACCTAGCAGGAGACAGGAACAGGTTAACCACCTAGCAGGGGGACAGGAACAGGTTAACCACCTAGCAGGGGGACAGGAACAGGTTAACCACCTAGCAGGGGGACAGGAACAGGTTAACCACCTAGCAGGAGACAGGAACAGGTTAACCACCTAGCAGGAGACAGGAACAGGTTAACCACCTAGCAGGAGACAGGAACAGGTTAACCACCTAGCAGGGGACAGAACAGGTTAACCACCTAGCAGGAGACAGGAACAGGTTAACCACCTAGCAGGGGGACAGGAACAGGTTAACCACCTAGCAGGAGACAGGAACAGGTTAACCACCTAGCAGGAGACAGAACAGGTTAACCACCTAGCAGGGGACAGAACAGGTTAACCACCTAGCAGGGGGACAGGAACAGGTTAACCACCTAGCAGGGGACAGAACAGGTTAACCACCTAGCAGGGGGACAGGAACAGGTTAACCACCTAGCAGGAGACAGAACAGGTTAACCACCTAGCAGGGGGACAGGAACAGGTTAACCACCTAGCAGGAGACAGAACAGGTTAACCACCTAGCAGGGGGACAGGAACAGGTTAACCACCTAGCAGGGGACAGAACAGGTTAACCACCTAGCAGGGGGACAGGAACAGGTTAACCACCTAGCAGGAGACAGAACAGGTTAACCACCTAGCAGGAGACAGAACAGGTTAACCACCTAGCAGGAGACAGAACAGGTTAACCACCTAGCAGGGGACAGAACAGGTTAACCACCTAGCAGGAGACAGAACAGGTTAACCACCTAGCAGGAGACAGAACAGGTTAACCACCTAGCAGGAGACAGAACAGGTTAACCACCTAGCAGGAGACAGGAACAGGTTAACCACCTAGCAGGGGGACAGAACAGGTTAACCACCTAGCAGGAGACAGAACAGGTTAACCACCTAGCAGGAGACAGGAACAGGTTAACCACCTAGCAGGAGACAGAACAGGTTAACCACCTAGCAGGAGACAGAACAGGTTAACCACCTAGCAGGGGACAGAACAGGTTAACCACCTAGCAGGAGACAGAGCAGGTTAACCACCTAGCAGGAGACAGAACAGGTTAACCACCTAGCAGGAGACAGGAACAGGTTAACCACCTAGCAGGAGACAGAACAGGTTAACCACCTAGCAGGAGACAGAACAGGTTAACCACCTAGCAGGAGACAGGAACAGGTTAACCACCTAGCAGGAGACAGGAACAGGTTAACCACCTAGCAGGGGGACAGAACAGGTTAACCACCTAGCAGGAGACAGGAAAAGGTTAACCACCTAGCAGGAGACAGGAACAGGTTAACCACCTAGCAGGAGACAGAACAGGTTAACCACCTAGCAGGAGACAGAACAGGTTAACCACCTAGCAGGAGACAGAACAGGTTAACCACCTAGCAGGAGACAGAACAGGTTAACCACCTAGCAGGAGACAGAACAGGTTAACCACCTAGCAGGGGGACAGAACAGGTTAACCACCTAGCAGGGGGACAGGAACAGGTTAACCACCTAGCAGGGGACAGGAACAGGTTAACCACCTAGCAGGGGGACAGGAACAGGTTAACCACCTAGCAGGGGACAGGAACAGGTTAACCACCTAGCAGGAGACAGAACAGGTTAACCACCTAGCAGGGGGACAGGAACAGGTTTTAACCACCTAGCAGGGGACAGGAACAGGTTTTAACCACCTAGCAGGGGACAGGAACAGGTTTTAACCACCTAGCAGGGGACAGGAACAGGTTTCAACCACCTAGCAGGGGACAGGAACAGGTTTTAACCACCTAGCAGGGGACAGGAACAGGTTTTAACCACCTAGCAGGGGACAGGAACAGGTTTTAACCACCTAGCAGGGGACAGGAACAGGTTAACCACCTAGCAGGAGACAGAACAGGTTAACCACCTAGCAGGGGGACAGGAACAGGTTAACCACCTAGCAGGGGGACAGAACAGGTTAACCACCTAGCAGGAGACAGGAACAGGTTAACCACCTAGCAGGGGACAGAACAGGTTAACCACCTAGCAGGAGACAGAACAGGTTAACCACCTAGCAGGGGACAGGAACAGGTTAACCACCTAGCAGGAGACAGAACAGGTTAACCACCTAGCAGGAGACAGGAACAGGTTAACCACCTAGCAGGGGACAGGAACAGGTTAACCACCTAGCAGGAGACAGGAACAGGTTAACCACCTAGCAGGGGGACAGGAACAGGTTAACCACCTAGCAGGAGACAGAACAGGTTAACCACCTAGCAGGAGACAGAACAGGTTAACCACCTAGCAGGGGACAGGAACAGGTTAACCACCTAGCAGGAGACAGAACAGGTTAACCACCTAGCAGGAGACAGGAACAGGTTAACCACCTAGCAGGAGACAGAACAGGTTAACCACCTAGCAGGAGACAGAACAGGTTAACCACCTAGCAGGAGACAGAACAGGTTAACCACCTAGCAGGAGACAGGAACAGGTTAACCACCTAGCAGGGGACAGAACAGGTTAACCACCTAGCAGGGGACAGGAACAGGTTAACCACCTAGCAGGAGACAGGAACAGGTTAACCACCTAGCAGGGGACAGAACAGGTTAACCACCTAGCAGGAGACAGGAACAGGTTAACCACCTAGCAGGAGACAGAACAGGTTAACCACCTAGCAGGAGACAGAACAGGTTAACCACCTAGCAGGAGACAGAACAGGTTAACCACCTAGCAGGAGACAGAACAGGTTAACCACCTAGCAGGGGACAGGAACAGGTTAACCACCTAGCAGGAGACAGAACAGGTTAACCACCTAGCAGGAGACAGAACAGGTTAACCACCTAGCAGGAGACAGGAACAGGTTAACCACCTAGCAGGAGACAGGAACAGGTTAACCACCTAGCAGGAGACAGAACAGGTTAACCACCTAGCAGGAGACAGGAACAGGTTAACCACCTAGCAGGAGACAGAACAGGTTAACCACCTAGCAGGAGACAGGAACAGGTTAACCACCTAGCAGGAGACAGAACAGGTTAACCACCTAGCAGGGGACAGAACAGGTTAACCACCTAGTAGGGGACAGAACAGGTTAACCACCTAGCAGGAGACAGGAACAGGTTAACCACCTAGCAGGGGACAGGAACAGGTTAACCACCTAGCAGGAGACAGGAACAGGTTAACCACCTAGCAGGGGGACAGGAACAGGTTAACCACCTAGCAGGGGACAGGAACAGGAACAGGTTAACCACCTAGCAGGAGACAGGAACAGGTTAACCACCTAGCAGGAGACAGAACAGGTTAACCACCTAGCAGGGGACAGAACAGGTTAACCACCTAGCAGGAGACAGGAACAGGTTAACCACCTAGCAGGAGACAGGAACAGGTTAACCACCTAGCAGGAGACAGGAACAGGTTAACCACCTAGCAGGGGACAGGAACAGGTTAACCACCTAGCAGGAGACAGGAACAGGTTAACCACCTAGCAGGAGACAGAACAGGTTAACCACCTAGCAGGGGACAGAACAGGTTAACCACCTAGCAGGAGACAGGAACAGGTTAACCACCTAGCAGGAGACAGGAACAGGTTAACCACCTAGCAGGAGACAGGAACAGGTTAACCACCTAGCAGGAGACAGGAACAGGTTAACCACCTAGCAGGAGACAGGAACAGGTTAACCACCTAGCAGGAGACAGGAACAGGTTAACCACCTAGCAGGAGACAGGAACAGGTTAACCACCTAGCAGGGGGACAGGAACAGGTTAACCACCTAGCAGGGGACAGGAACAGGTTAACCACCTAGCAGGGGGACAGGAACAGGTTAACCACCTAGCAGGGGGACAGAACAGGTTAACCACCTAGCAGGAGACAGGAACAGGTTAACCACCTAGCAGGGGGACAGGAACAGGTTAACCACCTAGCAGGGGGACAGAACAGGTTAACCACCTAGCAGGAGACAGGAACAGGTTAACCACCTAGCAGGGGGACAGAACAGGTTAACCACCTAGCAGGAGACAGGAACAGGTTAACCACCTAGCAGGAGACAGAACAGGTTAACCACCTAGCAGGGGACAGAACAGGTTAACCACCTAGCAGGAGACAGAACAGGTTAACCACCTAGCAGGGGGACAGAACAGGTTAACCACCTAGCAGGAGACAGAACAGGTTAACCACCTAGCAGGGGACAGAACAGGTTAACCACCTAGCAGGAGACAGGAACAGGTTAACCACCTAGCAGGAGACAGGAACAGGTTAACCACCTAGCAGGAGACAGAACAGGTTAACCACCTAGCAGGGGACAGAACAGGTTAACCACCTAGCAGGAGACAGAACAGGTTAACCACCTAGCAGGAGACAGAACAGGTTAACCACCTAGCAGGGGGACAGAACAGGTTAACCACCTAGCAGGAGACAGAACAGGTTAACCACCTAGCAGGGGGACAGAACAGGTTAACCACCTAGCAGGAGACAGAACAGGTTAACCACCTAGCAGGGGACAGAACAGGTTAACCACCTAGCAGGGGGACAGAACAGGTTAACCACCTAGCAGGAGACAGAACAGGTTAACCACCTAGCAGGGGGACAGAACAGGTTAACCACCTAGCAGGAGACAGAACAGGTTAACCACCTAGCAGGGGACAGAACAGGTTAACCACCTAGCAGGAGACAGAACAGGTTAACCACCTAGCAGGAGACAGAACAGGTTAACCACCTAGCAGGAGACAGAACAGGTTAACCACCTAGCAGGAGACAGAACAGGTTAACCACCTAGCAGGGGACAGGAACAGGTTAACCACCTAGCAGGAGACAGAACAGGTTAACCACCTAGCAGGAGACAGAACAGGTTAACCACCTAGCAGGAGACAGAACAGGTTAACCACCTAGCAGGAGACAGAACAGGTTAACCACCTAGCAGGAGACAGAACAGGTTAACCACCTAGCAGGGGACAGGAACAGGTTAACCACCTAGCAGGAGACAGAACAGGTTAACCACCTAGCAGGAGACAGAACAGGTTAACCACCTAGCAGGGGGACAGAACAGGTTAACCACCTAGCAGGAGACAGGAACAGGTTAACCACCTAGCAGGAGACAGAACAGGTTAACCACCTAGCAGGAGACAGAACAGGTTAACCACCTAGCAGGAGACAGGAACAGGTTAACCACCTAGCAGGGGACAGAACAGGTTAACCACCTAGCAGGAGACAGGAACAGGTTAACCACCTAGCAGGGGGACAGGAACAGGTTAACCACCTAGCAGGAGACAGGAACAGGTTAACCACCTAGCAGGGGGACAGAACAGGTTAACCACCTAGCAGGAGACAGGAACAGGTTAACCACCTAGCAGGGGGACAGGAACAGGTTAACCACCTAGCAGGGGACAGGAACAGGTTAACCACCTAGCAGGAGACAGAACAGGTTAACCACCTAGCAGGAGACAGAACAGGTTAACCACCTAGCAGGAGACAGGAACAGGTTAACCACCTAGCAGGGGACAGGAACAGGTTAACCACCTAGCAGGAGACAGAACAGGTTAACCACCTAGCAGGAGACAGGAACAGGTTAACCACCTAGCAGGAGACAGAACAGGTTAACCACCTAGCAGGGGGACAGGAACAGGTTAACCACCTAGCAGGGGGACAGAACAGGTTAACCACCTAGCAGGAGACAGAACAGGTTAACCACCTAGCAGGGGGACAGGAACAGGTTAACCACCTAGCAGGGGACAGAACAGGTTAACCACCTAGCAGGGGACAGAACAGGTTAACCACCTAGCAGGGGGACAGAACAGGTTAACCACCTAGCAGGGGACAGAACAGGTTAACCACCTAGCAGGGGACAGAACAGGTTAACCACCTAGCAGGGGACAGAACAGGTTAACCACCTAGCAGGAGACAGAACAGGTTAACCACCTAGCAGGAGACAGGAACAGGTTAACCACCTAGCAGGGGACAGAACAGGTTAACCACCTAGCAGGGAGACAGAACAGGTTAACCACCTAGCAGGAGACAGAACAGGTTAACCACCTAGCAGGAGACAGGAACAGGTTAACCACCTAGCAGGAGACAGGAACAGGTTAACCACCTAGCAGGGAGACAGAACAGGTTAACCACCTAGCAGGAGACAGAACAGGTTAACCACCTAGCAGGAGACAGGAACAGGTTAACCACCTAGCAGGAGACAGGAACAGGTTAACCACCTAGCAGGAGACAGAACAGGTTAACCACCTAGCAGGAGACAGGAACAGGTTAACCACCTAGCAGGAGACAGGAACAGGTTAACCACCTAGCAGGAGACAGGAACAGGTTAACCACCTAGCAGGGAGACAGAACAGGTTAACCACCTAGCAGGAGACAGAACAGGTTAACCACCTAGCAGGAGACAGAACAGGTTAACCACCTAGCAGGGGACAGAACAGGTTAACCACCTAGCAGGAGACAGAACAGGTTAACCACCTAGCAGGGGACAGAACAGGTTAACCACCTAGCAGGAGACAGGAACAGGTTAACCACCTAGCAGGGGGACAGAACAGGTTAACCACCTAGCAGGGGACAGAACAGGTTAACCACCTAGCAGGAGACAGGAACAGGTTAACCACCTAGCAGGGGGACAGAACAGGTTAACCACCTAGCAGGAGACAGGAACAGGTTAACCACCTAGCAGGGGACAGAACAGGTTAACCACCTAGCAGGAGACAGGAACAGGTTAACCACCTAGCAGGGGGACAGGAACAGGTTAACCACCTAGCAGGAGACAGGAACAGGTTAACCACCTAGCAGGAGACAGAACAGGTTAACCACCTAGCAGGGGACAGAACAGGTTAACCACCTAGCAGGGGACAGAACAGGTTAACCACCTAGCAGGAGACAGGAACAGGTTAACCACCTAGCAGGGGGACAGAACAGGTTAACCACCTAGCAGGAGACAGGAACAGGTTAACCACCTAGCAGGAGACAGAACAGGTTAACCACCTAGCAGGAGACAGAACAGGTTAACCACCTAGCAGGGGGACAGGAACAGGTTAACCACCTAGCAGGGGGACAGGAACAGGTTAACCACCTAGCAGGGGGACAGAACAGGTTAACCACCTAGCAGGAGACAGAACAGGTTAACCACCTAGCAGGGGACAGAACAGGTTAACCACCTAGCAGGGGACAGAACAGGTTAACCACCTAGCAGGAGACAGGAACAGGTTAACCACCTAGCAGGGGGACAGGAACAGGTTAACCACCTAGCAGGGGACAGAACAGGTTAACCACCTAGCAGGAGACAGGAACAGGTTAACCACCTAGCAGGAGACAGGAACAGGTTAACCACCTAGCAGGGGGACAGAACAGGTTAACCACCTAGCAGGAGACAGGAACAGGTTAACCACCTAGCAGGGGACAGGAACAGGTTAACCACCTAGCAGGGGACAGGAACAGGTTAACCACCTAGCAGGGGACAGAACAGGTTAACCACCTAGCAGGGGGACAGAACAGGTTAACCACCTAGCAGGGGGACAGAACAGGTTAACCACCTAGCAGGAGACAGGAACAGGTTAACCACCTAGCAGGAGACAGGAACAGGTTAACCACCTAGCAGGAGACAGAACAGGTTAACCACCTAGCAGGAGACAGAACAGGTTAACCACCTAGCAGGGGGACAGGAACAGGTTAACCACCTAGCAGGGGGACAGGAACAGGTTAACCACCTAGCAGGGGACAGGAACAGGTTAACCACCTAGCAGGGGGACAGGAACAGGTTAACCACCTAGCAGGAGACAGGAACAGGTTAACCACCTAGCAGGAGACAGAACAGGTTAACCACCTAGCAGGAGACAGGAACAGGTTAACCACCTAGCAGGGGGACAGGAACAGGTTAACCACCTAGCAGGGGACAGGAACAGGTTAACCACCTAGCAGGAGACAGAACAGGTTAACCACCTAGCAGGAGACAGGAACAGGTTAACCACCTAGCAGGGGGACAGGAACAGGTTAACCACCTAGCAGGGGACAGGAACAGGTTAACCACCTAGCAGGGGGACAGGAACAGGTTAACCACCTAGCAGGAGACAGGAACAGGTTAACCACCTAGCAGGAGACAGAACAGGTTAACCACCTAGCAGGGGGACAGGAACAGGTTTTAACCACCTAGCAGGGGACAGGAACAGGTTTTAACCACCTAGCAGGGGACAGGAACAGGTTTTAACCACCTAGCAGGGGACAGGAACAGGTTTCAACCACCTAGCAGGGGACAGGAACAGGTTTTAACCACCTAGCAGGGGACAGGAACAGGTTTTAACCACCTAGCAGGGGACAGGAACAGGTTTTAACCACCTAGCAGGGGACAGGAACAGGTTAACCACCTAGCAGGAGACAGAACAGGTTAACCACCTAGCAGGAGACAGAACAGGTTAACCACCTAGCAGGAGACAGGAACAGGTTAACCACCTAGCAGGGGGACAGGAACAGGTTAACCACCTAGCAGGAGACAGAACAGGTTAACCACCTAGCAGGAGACAGAACAGGTTAACCACCTAGCAGGAGACAGAACAGGTTAACCACCTAGCAGGAGACAGGAACAGGTTAACCACCTAGCAGGAGACAGAACAGGTTAACCACCTAGCAGGAGACAGAACAGGTTAACCACCTAGCAGGAGACAGGAACAGGTTAACCACCTAGTAGGGGACAGAACAGGTTAACCACCTAGCAGGAGACAGGAACAGGTTAACCACCTAGCAGGGGACAGGAACAGGTTAACCACCTAGCAGGAGACAGGAACAGGTTAACCACCTAGCAGGAGACAGAACAGGTTAACCACCTAGCAGGGGACAGAACAGGTTAACCACCTAGCAGGAGACAGGAACAGGTTAACCACCTAGCAGGAGACAGGAACAGGTTAACCACCTAGCAGGAGACAGGAACAGGTTAACCACCTAGCAGGGGACAGGAACAGGTTAACCACCTAGCAGGAGACAGGAACAGGTTAACCACCTAGCAGGAGACAGAACAGGTTAACCACCTAGCAGGGGACAGAACAGGTTAACCACCTAGCAGGAGACAGGAACAGGTTAACCACCTAGCAGGAGACAGGAACAGGTTAACCACCTAGCAGGGGACAGAACAGGTTAACCACCTAGCAGGAGACAGGAACAGGTTAACCACCTAGCAGGAGACAGGAACAGGTTAACCACCTAGCAGGAGACAGGAACAGGTTAACCACCTAGCAGGAGACAGGAACAGGTTAACCACCTAGCAGGAGACAGGAACAGGTTAACCACCTAGCAGGAGACAGGAACAGGTTAACCACCTAGCAGGGGGACAGGAACAGGTTAACCACCTAGCAGGGGACAGGAACAGGTTAACCACCTAGCAGGGGGACAGGAACAGGTTAACCACCTAGCAGGGGGACAGAACAGGTTAACCACCTAGCAGGAGACAGGAACAGGTTAACCACCTAGCAGGGGGACAGGAACAGGTTAACCACCTAGCAGGGGGACAGAACAGGTTAACCACCTAGCAGGAGACAGAACAGGTTAACCACCTAGCAGGGGACAGGAACAGGTTAACCACCTAGCAGGGGACAGGAACAGGTTAACCACCTAGCAGGGGACAGGAACAGGTTAACCACCTAGCAGGGGGACAGAACAGGTTAACCACCTAGCAGGAGACAGAACAGGTTAACCACCTAGCAGGAGACAGAACAGGTTAACCACCTAGCAGGAGACAGGAACAGGTTAACCACCTAGCAGGGGACAGAACAGGTTAACCACCTAGCAGGGGACAGAACAGGTTAACCACCTAGCAGGAGACAGGAACAGGTTAACCACCTAGCAGGAGACAGAACAGGTTAACCACCTAGCAGGAGACAGGAACAGGTTAACCACCTAGCAGGAGACAGAACAGGTTAACCACCTAGCAGGAGACAGAACAGGTTAACCACCTAGCAGGGGACAGGAACAGGTTAACCACCTAGCAGGAGACAGAACAGGTTAACCACCTAGCAGGGGACAGAACAGGTTAACCACCTAGCAGGGGACAGAACAGGTTAACCACCTAGCAGGAGACAGAACAGGTTAACCACCTAGCAGGAGACAGGAACAGGTTAACCACCTAGCAGGGGACAGAACAGGTTAACCACCTAGCAGGAGACAGAACAGGTTAACCACCTAGCAGGGGACAGAACAGGTTAACCACCTAGCAGGAGACAGGAACAGGTTAACCACCTAGCAGGGGGACAGAACAGGTTAACCACCTAGCAGGGGACAGGAACAGGTTAACCACCTAGCAGGGAGACAGAACAGGTTAACCACCTAGCAGGAGACAGGAACAGGTTAACCACCTAGCAGGGGACAGAACAGGTTAACCACCTAGCAGGGGACAGGAACAGGTTAACCACCTAGCAGGGGGACAGAACAGGTTAACCACCTAGCAGGAGACAGGAACAGGTTAACCACCTAGCAGGGAGACAGAACAGGTTAACCACCTAGCAGGAGACAGGAACAGGTTAACCACCTAGCAGGGGACAGAACAGGTTAACCACCTAGCAGGGGACAGGAACAGGTTAACCACCTAGCAGGAGACAGAACAGGTTAACCACCTAGCAGGGGGACAGAACAGGTTAACCACCTAGCAGGGAGACAGAACAGGTTAACCACCTAGCAGGGGGACAGGAACAGGTTAACCACCTAGCAGGGGGACAGGAACAGGTTAACCACCTAGCAGGAGACAGGAACAGGTTAACCACCTAGCAGGGGACAGAACAGGTTAACCACCTAGCAGGAGACAGGAACAGGTTAACCACCTAGCAGGGAGACAGAACAGGTTAACCACCTAGCAGGGGGACAGAACAGGTTAACCACCTAGCAGGGGACAGAACAGGTTAACCACCTAGCAGGAGACAGGAACAGGTTAACCACCTAGCAGGGAGACAGAACAGGTTAACCACCTAGCAGGAGACAGAACAGGTTAACCACCTAGCAGGAGACAGGAACAGGTTAACCACCTAGCAGGAGACAGGAACAGGTTAACCACCTAGCAGGAGACAGGAACAGGTTAACCACCTAGCAGGAGACAGAACAGGTTAACCACCTAGCAGGGGACAGAACAGGTTAACCACCTAGCAGGGGACAGAACAGGTTAACCACCTAGCAGGAGACAGAACAGGTTAACCACCTAGCAGGGGGACAGAACAGGTTAACCACCTAGCAGGAGACAGGAACAGGTTAACCACCTAGCAGGAGACAGAACAGGTTAACCACCTAGCAGGGGGACAGGAACAGGTTAACCACCTAGCAGGAGACAGAACAGGTTAACCACCTAGCAGGAGACAGGAACAGGTTAACCACCTAGCAGGGGGACAGAACAGGTTAACCACCTAGCAGGGGACAGAACAGGTTAACCACCTAGCAGGGGGACAGGAACAGGTTAACCACCTAGCAGGAGACAGGAACAGGTTAACCACCTAGCAGGAGACAGGAACAGGTTAACCACCTAGCAGGGGACAGAACAGGTTAACCACCTAGCAGGAGACAGAACAGGTTAACCACCTAGCAGGAGACAGAACAGGTTAACCACCTAGCAGGAGACAGAACAGGTTAACCACCTAGCAGGGGACAGAACAGGTTAACCACCTAGCAGGAGACAGGAACAGGTTAACCACCTAGCAGGAGACAGAACAGGTTAACCACCTAGCAGGAGACAGGAACAGGTTAACCACCTAGCAGGGGACAGGAACAGGTTAACCACCTAGCAGGGGACAGGAACAGGTTAACCACCTAGCAGGAGACAGGAACAGGTTAACCACCTAGCAGGAGACAGGAACAGGTTAACCACCTAGCAGGGGACAGAACAGGTTAACCACCTAGCAGGAGACAGAACAGGTTAACCACCTAGCAGGGGGACAGGAACAGGTTAACCACCTAGCAGGGGGACAGAACAGGTTAACCACCTAGCAGGGGACAGAACAGGTTAACCACCTAGCAGGGGGACAGAACAGGTTAACCACCTAGCAGGGGACAGAACAGGTTAACCACCTAGCAGGGGACAGAACAGGTTAACCACCTAGCAGGGGACAGAACAGGTTAACCACCTAGCAGGAGACAGAACAGGTTAACCACCTAGCAGGAGACAGAACAGGTTAACCACCTAGCAGGGGACAGAACAGGTTAACCACCTAGCAGGAGACAGGAACAGGTTAACCACCTAGCAGGAGACAGGAACAGGTTAACCACCTAGCAGGAGACAGAACAGGTTAACCACCTAGCAGGAGACAGAACAGGTTAACCACCTAGCAGGAGACAGAACAGGTTAACCACCTAGCAGGAGACAGGAACAGGTTAACCACCTAGCAGGGGGACAGAACAGGTTAACCACCTAGCAGGAGACAGGAACAGGTTAACCACCTAGCAGGGGGACAGGAACAGGTTAACCACCTAGCAGGAGACAGGAACAGGTTAACCACCTAGCAGGAGACAGAACAGGTTAACCACCTAGCAGGGGACAGAACAGGTTAACCACCTAGCAGGGGACAGAACAGGTTAACCACCTAGCAGGGGACAGAACAGGTTAACCACCTAGCAGGAGACAGGAACAGGTTAACCACCTAGCAGGAGACAGAACAGGTTAACCACCTAGCAGGAGACAGGAACAGGTTAACCACCTAGCAGGGGACAGACCAGGTTAACCACCTAGCAGGGGACAGAACAGGTTAACCACCTAGCAGGAGACAGGAACAGGTTAACCACCTAGCAGGAGACAGGAACAGGTTAACCACCTAGCAGGAGACAGGAACAGGTTAACCACCTAGCAGGGGGACAGAACAGGTTAACCACCTAGCAGGAGACAGGAACAGGTTAACCACCTAGCAGGGGACAGGAACAGGTTAACCACCTAGCAGGGGACAGAACAGGTTAACCACCTAGCAGGGGGACAGAACAGGTTAACCACCTAGCAGGAGACAGGAACAGGTTAACCACCTAGCAGGGGACAGAACAGGTTAACCACCTAGCAGGGGGACAGAACAGGTTAACCACCTAGCAGGAGACAGAACAGGTTAACCACCTAGCAGGAGACAGGAACAGGTTAACCACCTAGCAGGGGGACAGAACAGGTTAACCACCTAGCAGGAGACAGAACAGGTTAACCACCTAGCAGGAGACAGAACAGGTTAACCACCTAGCGGGGGACAGAACAGGTTAACCACCTAGCAGGAGACAGGAACAGGTTAACCACCTAGCAGGAGACAGGAACAGGTTAACCACCTAGCAGGGGACAGAACAGGTTAACCACCTAGCAGGAGACAGGAACAGGTTAACCACCTAGCAGGAGACAGAACAGGTTAACCACCTAGCAGGGGACAGAACAGGTTAACCACCTAGCAGGGGACAGAACAGGTTAACCACCTAGCAGGGGACAGAACAGGTTAACCACCTAGCAGGGGACAGGAACAGGTTAACCACCTAGCAGGAGACAGAACAGGTTAACCACCTAGCAGGGGACAGAACAGGTTAACCACCTAGCAGGGGACAGAACAGGTTAACCACCTAGCAGGAGACAGGAACAGGTTAACCACCTAGCAGGGGGACAGAACAGGTTAACCACCTAGCAGGAGACAGGAACAGGTTAACCACCTAGCAGGGGACAGGAACAGGTTAACCACCTAGCAGGGGGACAGAACAGGTTAACCACCTAGCAGGAGACAGAACAGGTTAACCACCTAGCAGGAGACAGGAACAGGTTAACCACCTAGCAGGGGGACAGAACAGGTTAACCACCTAGCAGGAGACAGGAACAGGTTAACCACCTAGCAGGAGACAGAACAGGTTAACCACCTAGCAGGGGGACAGGAACAGGTTAACCACCTAGCAGGGGACAGAACAGGTTAACCACCTAGCAGGGGGACAGGAACAGGTTAACCACCTAGCAGGAGACAGGAACAGGTTAACCACCTAGCAGGAGACAGAACAGGTTAACCACCTAGCAGGGGACAGAACAGGTTAACCACCTAGCAGGGGACAGAAACAGGTTAACCACCTAGCAGGGGGACAGAACAGGTTAACCACCTAGCAGGAGACAGGAACAGGTTAACCACCTAGCAGGAGACAGAACAGGTTAACCACCTAGCAGGGGACAGAACAGGTTAACCACCTAGCAGGAGACAGAACAGGTTAACCACCTAGCAGGAGACAGGAACAGGTTAACCACCTAGCAGGAGACAGAACAGGTTAACCACCTAGCAGGAGACAGGAACAGGTTAACCACCTAGCAGGGGGACAGGAACAGGTTAACCACCTAGCAGGAGACAGAACAGGTTAACCACCTAGCAGGGGACAGAACAGGTTAACCACCTAGCAGGGGACAGAACAGGTTTTAACCACCTAGCAGGAGACAGAACAGGTTAACCACCTAGCAGGGGACAGAACAGGTTAACCACCTAGCAGGAGACAGGAACAGGTTAACCACCTAGCAGGAGACAGGAACAGGTTAACCACCTAGCAGGAGACAGGAACAGGTTAACCACCTAGCAGGAGACAGAACAGGTTAACCACCTAGCAGGAGACAGAACAGGTTAACCACCTAGCAGGAGACAGAACAGGTTAACCACCTAGCAGGAGACAGGAACAGGTTAACCACCTAGCAGGGGACAGAACAGGTTAACCACCTAGCAGGAGACAGAACAGGTTAACCACCTAGCAGGAGACAGAACAGGTTAACCACCTAGCAGGAGACAGGAACAGGTTAACCACCTAGCAGGAGACAGAACAGGTTAACCACCTAGCAGGAGACAGGAACAGGTTAACCACCTAGCAGGGGACAGAACAGGTTAACCACCTAGCAGGAGACAGGAACAGGTTAACCACCTAGCAGGGGGACAGAACAGGTTAACCACCTAGCAGGAGACAGGAACAGGTTAACCACCTAGCAGGGGACAGAACAGGTTAACCACCTAGCAGGAGACAGAACAGGTTAACCACCTAGCAGGAGACAGGAACAGGTTAACCACCTAGCAGGGGGACAGAACAGGTTAACCACCTAGCAGGAGACAGGAACAGGTTAACCACCTAGCAGGGGACAGGAACAGGTTAACCACCTAGCAGGGGACAGAACAGGTTAACCACCTAGCAGGAGACAGAACAGGTTAACCACCTAGCAGGGGACAGGAACAGGTTAACCACCTAGCAGGGGGACAGAACAGGTTAACCACCTAGCAGGGGACAGGAACAGGTTAACCACCTAGCAGGGGACAGGAACAGGTTAACCACCTAGCAGGGGACAGAACAGGTTAACCACCTAGCAGGGGACAGGAACAGGTTAACCACCTAGCAGGAGACAGAACAGGTTAACCACCTAGCAGGAGACAGAACAGGTTAACCACCTAGCAGGAGACAGAACAGGTTAACCACCTAGCAGGAGACAGAACAGGTTAACCACCTAGCAGGGGACAGGAACAGGTTAACCACCTAGCAGGAGACAGGAACAGGTTAACCACCTAGCAGGAGACAGAACAGGTTAACCACCTAGCAGGAGACAGAACAGGTTAACCACCTAGCAGGAGACAGAACAGGTTAACCACCTAGCAGGGGACAGAACAGGTTAACCACCTAGCAGGAGACAGAACAGGTTAACCACCTAGCAGGAGACAGGAACAGGTTAACCACCTAGCAGGAGACAGGAACAGGTTAACCACCTAGCAGGAGACAGGAACAGGTTAACCACCTAGCAGGGGACAGAACAGGTTAACCACCTAGCAGGAGACAGAACAGGTTAACCACCTAGCAGGGGACAGAACAGGTTAACCACCTAGCAGGGGGACAGGAACAGGTTAACCACCTAGCAGGAGACAGAACAGGTTAACCACCTAGCAGGAGACAGAACAGGTTAACCACCTAGCAGGAGACAGGAACAGGTTAACCACCTAGCAGGGGACAGAACAGGTTAACCACCTAGCAGGGGACAGAACAGGTTAACCACCTAGCAGGAGACAGGAACAGGTTAACCACCTAGCAGGAGACAGGAACAGGTTAACCACCTAGCAGGAGACAGAACAGGTTAACCACCTAGCAGGAGACAGAACAGGTTAACCACCTAGCAGGGGACAGGAACAGGAACAGGTTAACCACCTAGACGGGGACAGGAACAGGAACAGGAACAGGTTAACCACCTAGACGGAGACAGGAACAGGAACAGGTTAACCACCTAGCAGGGGGACAGGAACAGGTTAACCACCTAGCAGGGGACAGAACAGGTTAACCACCTAGCAGGAGACAGAACAGGTTAACCACCTAGACGGGGACAGAACAATACTTTAGAAATGTTGTACGTCTTCAGAAACACTCGTTGACTCAAACCTCACTCCAGGGATTGTTTAAAGGTGCTATGCATCAATGGTCTACAGAACTTAAAAAACAAAAACATTTCATTTACCTATACATCACCTTCAGAAAGCATTCATACCCCTTGACTTATTCCACATTTTGTTGTTACAGCCTGAATTAAAAAATGGATTAAATCATTTTTTTCACTGCTGAACTTACAGGGTTGAATACCTATTGACTCAAGACATCAGTTTTTATTTATTTATATATTTTTTCCAAATCAATTCCATTTTCACATTTTGGGGTGTGAATACTTCCTGAAATTAAATGTTATTTGTCACATGCGCCGAATACAACAGATGTAGACCTTACAGTGAAATGCTTACTTATAAGCCCTTAACCAACAATGCAGTTAAGAAAAAGCAAAAAGCAAATAACGAGGCTATATACAGGGGGCACTGGTACCGAGGCAATGTGCAGGGGTACAGGTTAGTCGAGGTAATATGTACATGTGGTTAGGGGTAAAGTGACTATGCATAGACAAACAGCAAGTAGCAGCAGCGGGGGGAAAAAAGGGGTCAATGCAAATAGTCCGGGTAGCCAGGATGATCTCGACGGTGCAGCTGTAGAAGTTTGAGGATCTGGGGACCCATGACAAATATTTTTAGTCTCCTGGAGGAGAAATAGGCGTTGTCATGCCCTCTTCACAACTGTCTTGGTGTGTCTGGACCATGATAGTTTGTTAGTGATGTGGACACCAAGGAACTTGGCAGATGTGTTGCTACCTACCCTACCACCTGGGGGCAGCCTGCCTTTTACTGAGGAGTGGCTTCCGTCTGGTCACTCTACCATAAAGGCCTGATTGGTGGAGTGCCACAGAGATGGTTGTCCTTCTGGAAGGTTCTCCCATCTCACCAGAAGAACTCTGGAGCTCGGTCAGTGACCATTGGCCCTTTTCCCCTAATTGCTCAATTTGGCCGTGTGGAAAGCTCAAAGAAGAGTCTTGGTGGTTCCAAACTTCTTCCATTTAATGATGGAGGCCACTGTGTTCTTGGGGACCTTCAATGCTGCAGAAATGTTTTGGTACCCTTCCCTCGACACAATCCTGTCTCGGAACTCTATTGACAATTTCTTCGACCTCATGGCTTGGTTTTTGATCTGACATGCACTGTCAACTGTGGAACCTTATATAGACCGGTTTGTGTCTTTCCAAATCATGTCCAATCAATTAAATTTACCACAAGTAGATTCCAATCAAGTTGTATAAACATCTCAAGGATGATCAATGGAAACAGGATGCACCCGAGCTCAATATCGAGTCTCATGGCATCTTAATACTTATGTAAATAAGGTATGTTTTTTTATTTTTAATACAGTTGCAAAAATTTCCAAAAACCAGTTTTTGCTCTGTCATTATGGGGTATTGTGTGTAGATTGAGGATTATTATTATATATTTTTTAATCCATTTTAGAATAAGGCTGTAACATAACAAAATATGGAAAAAGAAGGGGTCTGAATACGTTCCGAATGCACGGTCACTGTAGGGACGACGTCGTCGATGCACTTATAGATGACGCCGGTGACTGATGTGCTATACTCCTCAATGCCATCGGATGAATCCCGGAACATATTCCAGTCTGTGCATAACAGTCCTGTAGTGTAGCATCCGCGTCATCTGACCACTTCCGTATTGAGTGAGTCACTGGTACTTCCTGCATTGGTTTATGCTTGTAAGCAGGAGGATAGAATTATGGTCAGATTTGCCAAATGGAGGGCAAGGGAGAGCTTTGTATGTGTCTCTGTGTGTGGGGTAAATGTGGTCAAGAGTTTTTTTTCCTCTGGTTGACATGCTGGTAGAAATTAGGTAAAATCGATTTAAGCTTTCTTGCATGTAAAACTGATTTAAGTTCCCCTGCATTAAAGTCCCCGGCCACTAGGAGCGCCACCTCTGGGTGAGCATTCTCTTGCTTGCTTATGGTCCTATACAGCTCGTTGAGTGTGGTCTTAGTACCAGCATTGGTTTGTGGTGGTAAATAGACAGCTATGAAAAATATAGATAAACTCTCCTGGTAAATAGTATGGTCTACAGTTTATCATGAGGTACTCTACCTCAGGTGAGCAACACCTTGAGACTTCCTCAATATCGCACAGCAGCTGTTATTGACAAATAGACAGACCACTTCCGCTCGTCTTACCGGAGGTAGCTGTTCTGTCTTGCCGGAAAACCCAGCCAACTGTATATTATCCATGTTGTCGTTCAATGACGACGACTCGGTGAAACATAAGACATTACAGTTAATGTCCCGTTGGTAGTATGGTCTCGAACGGAGCTCATCCAGTTTATTCTCCAGCGATTCCACGTTGGCCAACAGGTCGGATGGTATAGGCGGGTTACCCACTCTCGGATGAATTCTCACAAGGCACTCCGACTCGTCTTCATGTGGATTTGGGCCTGGTCTGGGAGCAGCAGTATATCCTTTGCGAGCGACTTGTTAAAGAACAATTATTAGTCCAATTCAAGGTGAGTAATCGCTGCTCTGATATCCAGAAGCTCTTTTTGGTCATAAGAGACACAGTTGAAGTTGGAAGTTTACATTCACCTTAGCCAAATACGTTTAAACTCAGTTTTTCACCATTTCTGACATTTAATCCTAGTAAATATTCCCTGTCTTAGGTCAGTTAGGATCACCACTTTATTTTAAGAATGTGAAATGTCAGAATAATAGTAGAGAGAATGATTTTTCAGCTTTTTTATCTTTCATCACATTCCCAGTAGGTCAGAAGTTTACATACACTCAATTAGTATTTGGTAGCATTGCCTTTAAAATTGTTTAACTTGGGTCAAACGTTTTGGGTAGCCTTCCACAAGCTTCCCACAATAAGTTGGGTGAATTTTGGCCCATTCCTCCTGACAGAGCTGGTGTAACTGAGTCAGGTCTGTAGGCCTCCTTGCTCGCACACGCTTTTTCAGTTCTGCCCACACATTTTCTATAGGATTGAGGTCAGGGCGTTGTGATGGCCACTCCAATACCTTGACTTTGTTGTCCTTAAGCCATTTTGCCACAACTTTGGAAGTATGCTTGGGGTCATTGTCCATTTGGAAGACCCATTTGCGACCAAGCTTTAACTTCCTGACTGATGTCTTGAGATGTTGCTTCAATAGATCCACATAATTTCCCTTCCTCATGATGCCATCTATTTTGTGAAGTGCACCAGTCCATCCTGCAGCGAAGCACCCACACAAGATGATGCTGCCACCCCCGTGCTTCACGGTTGGGATGGTGTTCTTCGGCTTGCAAGCCTCCCCCTTTTCCCTCCAAACATAACGATGGTCATTATGGCCAAACAGTTCTATTTTTGTTTCATCAGGACATTTCTCCAAAAAGTACCATCTTTGTCCCCATGTGCAGCTGCAAACCATAGTCTGGCTTTTTTATGGTCGTTTTGGAGCAGTGGCTTCTTCCTTGCTGAGCGGCCTTTCAGGTTATGTTGATATAGGACTCGTTTTACTGTGGATATAGATACTTTTGTACCCGTTTCCTCCAGCATCTTCACAAGGTCCTTTGCTGTTGTTCTGGGATAGATTTGCACTTTTCGCACCAAAGTACGTTCATCTCTAGGAGACAGAACGCGTCTCCTTCCTGAGCAGTATGACGGCTGCGTGGTCCCATGGTGTTTATACTTGCATACTATTGTTTAAAGGTAGGGACCCTCTGCACACATCAACAACAGTCACCCACGAAGCATCGTTACCCATCGCTCCACAAAAGCCGCAGCCCTTGCAGAGCAAGGGGAAACACTACTTCTAGGTTTCAGAGCAAGTGACGTAACTGATTGAAACGCTACTAGCGCGTACCTGCTAACTAGCTAGCCATTTCACATCCGTTACATCTGCACTTGGATTTAAAGTTAATAAATACCTTCCCGGAGCGAAGAAAACACCTCAACAACGCCATCTTTGACCTGTCCTCTGAGTGGGAGGAGCGACTTGTCCTGGAAAAGGATCAGGTCCAATCAGAGCAGTTGTCTGAGTCCCTCCAGAGATACTTTTGAAGAGGTGGGCATCTTATTAACTCTCATATTGTGAACTTTGCGTATGCGTCTGCAATGGGCCTCGCGGTGCATTCTGGGCGATTCTGAGACAACGAGAGCTCTCCTTCAATTGAGCGCTAGCTCCAAAACCCAACATTAGCATGAATTTCGTCAACAAGTGGTACAACACATTTTACAAGATGTGAGATAATTAGCTGGTTCTCTGTAATGTAGTATAGCTGTGGAATTGTGACATTATGTACTTTCGACAGGTTTCTCGACTCATCTGCACATCTACCATTCAATGTTTCATTGGTATATTGTAATTACATCGCCACCATGGTCTATTTATTGCCTTAACTCCCTACTCTTACCTCATTCTCTGGTCAGTCTAAGCAATCAAGGTATAGTGAGGATGAGGGAGGTGAGGATGACAGCAGTGGTGTAGTCTACGGAGATACGGATATCACTTATTATTGATATCTACATAGCGCATTGATGTGAATCACACTGCTGCTCTCTCATTTAGCTATTTGCGCCTTATGGATTGTGGTTGTTGTGGATGGCTGTTCACAAATCTAAATGTGTATTTGAACCCAATAACGGTTGAATTCAAGAAGTTTAAGCTGCCTATCAATCATTGTTTTTGAAACCAATGGACAGACAGTGAAAAATGCTCTCTTGCAACAGCTGCATAGTGCGGCTCCAAGCCTACGGAATAAAAGTGGGGCTTTTATTCCTCAATCTAATTCATGCTGATAAAAACAAAATAGAAGAATATAACTTATAAATGCCTCGTGAGTTTAGTTCAACTGTCACACTCCATGAGAACCCAAAATATAAACTTGTTTTACTCCAATGTTTGTGTAACAGTATAACTTTAGACCGTCCCCTCGCCCCGACACGGGCGCGAACCAGGGACCTTCTGCATACATCAACAACAGTCACCCACGAAGCGTCGTTACCCATCGCTCCACAAAAGCCGCGGCCCTTGCAGAGCAAGGGGCAACACTACATCTAGGTTTCAGAGCAAGTGACGTAACTGATTGAAACGCTACTAGCGCGTACCCGCTAACTAGCTAGCCATTTCACATCCGTTACACTCACCCCCCTTTCACCCTCCTCCTTTTCCGCAGCAACCAGTGATCCGGGTCAACAGCATCAATGTAACAGTATAACTTTAAACCGTCCCCTCGCCCCGACACGGGCGCGAACCAGGGACCTTCTGCACACATCAACAACGGTCGTCCACGAAGCATCGTTACCCATCGCTCCACAAAAGCCGCGGCCCTTGCAGAGCAAGGGGCAACACTACATCTAGGTTTCAGAGCAAGTGACGTAACTGATTGAAATGCTACTAGCGCGTACCCGCTAACTAGCTAGCCATTTCACATCCGTTACATTTGTAAACATTGTAAATGTAAACAAACACTGTTTAGCCTCATAACATGGTTAAAACAAGCATTGTGATATCATGGACGGTCAGTCCCTTGCATCCATAGGTCTGTCTATTAATCTGAGAGTCGTTACATTTCTCCAGGCCCATCCCTCAGCCGGTTTACCGCTGTCCGTTTTGTTATTGTTTCATCTGTGGATTTGCCCTTTAAACAGCTGTATATTACCAAGATATCAAAGTGTCACGAACAAAAATATAAACAAGAGGCCTATAGCAAAAGCAGCATATGGCACATTTTTCACGTGTAAATAGCACTTTTCAGTAGTGCTCAAAGCCATTCCATGAGCACAGCATTTATTTTTCAACTTGAATCAATGAGCCCAATCTGTCCTCCATGACAACTGAATCCTAAACAACAGAGCTGGGCTGGCTAATAAGTCCTTAGTTTTGGGGTCATGCTCGGGTAAAACACTTTGGCTAATCTATACTTCCATATTTCCAAGTCCTGTTCTTGAAGATCAAGGGGTTTAACATTTATTGGAATGACTGGAATTCTGATATATCTTTACATTAAAAACCAAAGTCTAATTTAACTGTATTATTATATGTAGTAGAAAACGATGGGTTAGAAGAAGCCTACATAACCAACCCATAAAGTAACATTTTACATCCATATATGGCCAGCTATGTAAACTCTAACATTGATTTATCCTGCAATAGATCTCATTCAGTTTGTAACATACATTTTTGTCTTCTTCTAATGCCTCTTAAAGGGCATTAAAGTAACATACCCAACCCTGCACACAGGCTATAGACAAAATCTATCAATTCTGTGCAAAATCCAATCCATAGATGTACAGTATTATTAACAGTAGATTACAGTAGGCTATAATACTATAGATTACAGTCAGTTATAATACAGTAGGTGGCAGTAGGCTATAGTACTGTAGATTACAGTATGCTATAATACAGTATTTACAGTATGCTATAATACAGTATTTACAGTATGCTATAATACAGTATTTACAGTATGCTATAATACAGTATTTACAGTATGCTATAATACAGTATTTACAGTATGCTATAATACAGTAGTTTACAGTAGACTATAATACAGTAGATTACAGTAGACTATAGTAATGTAGATTACAGTAGACTATAATACAGTAGATTACTGTAGACTATAGTAATGTACATTACAGTAGACTATAATACAGTAGATTACTGTAGGCTATAGTAATGTGCATTACAGTAGACTATAATACAGTAGATTACTGTAGGCTATAATACAGTAGTTTAGTTTATTTACATTACCTTTATAGACAAGGATATTAAATTTAATATATATACCCTACCGTTCAAAAGTTTGGGGTCACTTAGAAATGTCCTTGTTTTTGAAAGAAAAGCACATTTAATGTCCATTACAATAACATAAAATTGATCAGAAATACAGTGTAGACATTGTTAATGTTGTAAATGACTATTGTAGCAGGAAACGGCAGATTTTTTTATGGAATATCTACATAGGTGTACAGAGGCCCATTATCAGCAACCATCACTCCTGTGTTTCAATGGCACGTTGTTAGCTAATCCAAATGTATCATTTTAAAAGGCTAATTGATCATTAGAAAACCCTTTTGCAATTATGTTAGGACAGCTGAAAACAGTTGTCCTGATTTAAAGAAGCAATAAAACTGGCCTTCTTTAGACTAGTTGAGTATCTGGAGCATCAGCATTTGTGGGTTCGATTACAGGCTAAAAATGTCCAGAAACAAATAACTTTCATCTGAAACTCGTCAGTCTATTCTTGTTCTGATAAATGAAGGCTATTCCATGCAAAAAATTGCCAAGAAATTGACGACCTCGTACAACGCTGTGTACTACTCCCTTCACAGAACAGCGCAAACTGCCTCTAACCAGAATAGAAAGAGGAGTGGGAGGCCCTGGTGCACAACTGAGCAAGAGGACAAGTACATCAGAGTGTCTAGAAACAGACGCCTCACAAGTCCTCAACTGGCAGCTTCATTAAATAGTACCCGCAAAACACCAGTCTCAATATTAACAGTGAAGAGGCGACTGCGGGATGCTGGCCTTCTAGGAGTTCAAGTAACAGACACATCTCAACATTAACTGTTCAGAGGAGACTGTGTGAATAAGAAGAAGAGACTTGCTTGGACCAAGAAACACAATGCAATGGACATTAGACCGGTGGAAATCTGTCCTTTGGTCTGATGAGTCCAAATGTGAGATTTTGTTTTATAAAAATAAAAAAATGGGGTTCCAACTGCTGTGTCTTTGTGAGACGCAGAGAAGGTGAATGGATGATCTCTGCATGTGTGGTTCCCACTGTGAAACATGGAGGAGGTGTGATGGTGTGGGGGTGCTTTGCTGGTGACACTGTAGGTGATTTATTTAGAATTCAAGGCACACTTAACCAGCATGGCTACCACAGCATTCTGCAGCGATACGCCATCCCAGCTGGTTTGCGCTTAGTGGACTCATTTGTTTTTCAACAGGACAATGATCCAACACACCTCCAGGCTGTGTAAGTGTAACGCTCGTCCTCCTCCTCGTCTGAGGAGGAGCAAGGATTGGACCAAAATGCAGCGTGGTTTGAATACATACTTATTTTAATAATAATAACGAAGATGGAAAAACACTTAAACAAACTACAAAACAATAAACGACGTGAACAGACCTGAACTTGAGAACATATAAAAATGAACGAACGAAACGTAACAGTACCGTGTGGTGAAACAAACACAGACACAGCAACAATCACCCACAAACAAACAGTGTGAACAGCCTACCTAAATATGGTTCTCAATCAGAGGAAACGTAAAACACCTGCCCCTGATTGAGAACCATATCAGGCTAGTTAACAACCCTAAACATAGAAACAAATAACATAGACTGCCCACCCCAACTCACGCCCTGACCATACTAAACAAAGACAAAACAAAGGAAATAAGGTCAGGAACGTGACAGTACCCCCCCGCCCCCCCCCCCCCAAGGTGCGGACTCCGGCCGCAAACCTGAACCTATAGGGGAGGGTCTGGGTGGGCATCTGTCCACGGTGGCGGCTCTGGCTCTGGACGTTGTCCCCACCCCACCATAGTTAATCCCCGCTTCCGTGGCCTCCTTTTAATGTCGACCCTCCATATAAACCCCACTGGATTAAGGGGCAGCACCGGACTAAGGGGCAGCTCCGGACTGAGGGGCAGCTCCGGACTGAGGGGCAGCTCCGGACTGAGGAGCAGGTCATGGCTGGCTGACGGCTCTGGCAGGTCATGGCTGGCTGACGGCCCTGGCAGGTCATGGCTGGCTGACGGCTCTGGCAGGTCATGGCTGGCTGACGGCTCTGGCAGGTCATGGCTGGCTGACGGCTCTGGCAGGTCATGGCTGGCGGGCGGCTCTGGCAGGTCATGGCTGGCTGACGGCTCTGGCAGGTCATGGCTGGCTGACGGCACTGGCAGGTCATGGCTGGCTGACGGCACTGGCAGGTCATGGCTGGCTGACGGCTCTGGCAGGTTATAGCTGGCGGGCGGCTCTGGCTGCTCCTGTCTGGCGGGCGGCTCCGGCTGCTCCTGTCTGGCGGGCGGCTCTGGCTGCTCCTGTCTGGCGGGCGGCTCTGGCTGCTCCTGTCTGGCGGGCGGCTCTGGCTGCTCATGGCTGGCTGACGGCTCTGGCAGGTCATGGCTGGCTGACGGCCCTGGCAGGTCATGGCTGGCTGACGGCTCTGGCAGGTCATGGCTGGCTGACGGCTCTGGCAGGTCATGGCTGGCTGACGGCTCTGGCAGGTCATGGCTGGCGGGCGGCTCTGGCAGGTCATGGCTGGCTGACGGCTCTGGCAGGTCATGGCTGGCTGACGGCACTGGCAGGTCATGGCTGGCTGACGGCACTGGCAGGTCATGGCTGGCTGACGGCTCTGGCAGGTTATAGCTGGCGGGCGGCTCTGGCTGCTCCTGTCTGGCGGGCGGCTCCGGCTGCTCCTGTCTGGCGGGCGGCTCTGGCTGCTCCTGTCTGGCGGGCGGCTCTGGCTGCTCCTGTCTGGCGGGCGGCTCTGGCTGCTCCTGTCTGGCGGGCGGCTCTGGCTGCTCCTGTCTGGCGGGCGGCTCTGGCTGCACCTGTCTGGCGGGCGGCTCTGGCTGCTCCTGTCTGGCGGGCGGCTCTGGCTGCTCCTGTCTGGCGGGCGGCTCTAGCGGCTCCTGACTGACGGACGACTCTGAAGGCTAAGGACAGACGGGCGGCTTTGAAGGCTCAGGACAGACGGGCAGTTCAGACGGCGCTGGGCAGACGGATAGCGCAGACGGCACTGGGCAGTGCAGGCGGCACTGGGCAGACGGGCAGTGCAGGTGGAACTGGGCAGACGGGCAGTGCAGGCGGAACTGGGCAGACGGCATACTCTGGCCGGCTGAGGCGCACAGTAGGCCTAGTGCGGGGTGCCGGAACTGGAGGTACTGGGCTGGAGACACGCACCACAGGGAGAGTGCGTGGAGGAGGAACAGGGCTCTGGAGACGCACTGGAAGCCTGGTGCGTGGTGTTGGCACTGGTGGTACTGGGCTGGGGCAGGGAGGTGGCGCCGGATATACCGGACCGTGCAGGCGTACTGGCTCCCTTGAACACCGAGCATGCCCAACCTTACCTGGTTGAATGCTCCCCGTAGCCCGACCAGTGCGGGGAGGTGGAATAACCCGCACTGGGCTGTGTTGGCGAACCGGGGACACCATGCGTAAGGCTGGTGCCATGTATGCCGGCCCGAGGAGACGCACTGGAGACCAGACGCGTTGAGCCGGCTTCATGGCACCTGGCTCAATGCTCAACCTAGCCCGGCCAGTGCGGGGAGGTGGAATAACCCGCACCGGGCTAAGCACACGTACAGGAGACACCGTGCGCTTTACTGCATAACACGGTGTCTGCCCGTACTTTCGCTCTCCACGGTAAGCTCGGGGAGTTGGCGCAGGTCTCCTACCTGACTTCGCCACACACCCTTGTAACCCCCCCCAAGAAATGTTTGGCCTTGACTCTCAGGCTTCCGTGCTAACCGCGTACCCTCATAACGCCGGTTCCTCTCTCCGGTTGCCTCTGCTTTCCTAGCTGCCTCCAGCTGTTCCCATGGGAGGCGATCCTTTCCAGCCAGGATCTCCTCCCATGTGTAGCAACCCTTGCCGTCCAAAACGTCTTCCCATGTCCATTCCTCCTTTCTCTGCTCCTGCCTGTTACCCCGCTGCTTGGTCCTTGGTTGGTGGGTGATTCTGTAACGCTCGTCTTCCTCGTCGTCTGAGGAGGAGCAAGGATTGGACCAAAATGCAGCGTGGTTTGAATACATACTTATTTTAATAATAATAACGAAGACGGAAAAACACTTAAACAAACTACAAAACAATAAACGACGTGAACAGACCTGAACTTGAGAACATATAAAAATGAACGAACGAAACGTAACAGTACCGTGTGTTGAAACAAACACAGACACAGCAACAATCACCCACAAACAAACAGTGTGAACAGCCTACCTAAATATGGTTCTCAATCAGAGGAAACGTAAAACACCTGCCCCTGATTGAGAACCATATCAGGCAAGTTAACAACCCTAAACATAGAAACAAATAACATAGACTGCCCACCCCAACTCACGCCCTGACCATACTAAACAAAGACAAAACAAAGGAAATAAGGTCAGGAACGTGACAGTAAGGGCTATTTGACCAAGAAGGAGAGGGATGGAGTGCTGCATCAGATGACCTGGCCTCCACAATCACCCGACCTCAACCCAATTGAGATGGGTTGGGATGAGTCGGACCGCAGAGTGAAGGAAAAGCAGCCAACAAGTGCTCAGCATATGTGGGAACTCCTTCAAGACTGTTAGACATTCCAGATGAAGCTGGTCGAGAGAATGCCAAGAGTGTGCAAAGCTGTCACAATTCGACCATGAAGGCTTGATTCATGCAGTCTTCTCTGAACAGTTGATGTTGAGATGTGTCTGTTACTTGAACTCTGTGAAGCATTTATTTTGGCTGCAATTTCTGAGGCTGGTAACTCTAATGAACTTATCCTCTGCAGCTGAGGTAACTCTGGGTCTTCCTTTCCTGTGGCTGTCCTCATGAGAGCCAGTTTCATCATAGCGCTTGATGGTTTTTGCGACTGCACTTGAAGAAACTTTCAAGGTTCTTGACATTTTCCGAATTGACTGACCTTCATGTCTTAAATAATGACTGTCATTTCTCTATGCTTATTTGACCTGTTCTTGCCCTAATATGGACTTTGTATTTTACCAAATAGGGCTATCTTCTGTATACCAACCCTACCTTGTCACAACACAACTGATTGGCTCAAACGCAATAAGGAAAGAAATTCCACAAATTAACAAGGCACACCTGTTAATTTAAATGCATTCCAGGTGACTACATCATCACCCTGGTTGAGAGAATGCCAAGTGTGCAAACCTGTCATCAAGCAAAGGGTGGCTACTTAGAAGAATCTCAAATATAAAATGTATTTTGATTTGTGTTTAACACTTTTTTGGTTACTACATGATTCCATATCAAATGTATTCATAAAGCCCTCCTTAAACCCCAGAGGAGCCTTATTGCTGTTATAAACTGGTTACCAACGTAAATAGAGCTGTAAAACTAAATGTTTTGTCATACCCATGGTATACAGTTTGATATACCAGGGCTGTCAGCCAATCAGCATTCAGGGCTTGAACCACCCAGTTTATAATAGTAGTTGTGTTGATTATCAGTAGTTGTGTCATTTCCTAGTGGATTATCAGTAGTTGTATCGTTTCCTAGTGGATTATCAGTAGTTGTATCGTTTCCTAGTGGTTTATCAGTAGTTGTATCATTTCCTAGTGGATTATCAGTAGTTGTGTCATTTCCTGGTGGTTTATCATTTATGTATTCACCCGGTACAAAACGTGCACAGGTAAAGTAAACAACATCAGATCTCCTAATAATAGCTACAAGCTCAAATATCTCCAATATGGTTTAAAATGGTAAACCACAACAGCCCACAATAAAAGTAGAGCTCAATGGTCTCCATTGTGTGTGATGTTTGTAACAGTGTGTGTAATCTGGGCTATATGAGGTACTGCCAGGGTCAAGGCTGACACTAGAGAAGCCTTTCAGTGACTGAAATGGATACATCCTCCTGACATTTCAGTTCAGTGCAGGTGGTTTCACCTTCACAGAGACTCCCAGGGCTTCAGGTTACCCGACTGTGATGAGCTCATGCAGGCCTACTTGTTTCCATATTCATTCTGAATCATCATATAACTACACTGCAAATGTTTAGACTACTATGGGTCTTCGCCGATATCATTTATATAAATGGTGAACAAAACAGGCCCTAAAATGGAACCTTGCGGAACACCTTTTCTGTGTAATATAAACTGTAATCTATACAAGATTAAGACAGTTTATTCCAGGGCTAAAACATCTTCATCAAGCATGTTTTTTTTAGTCCAGGAGCAGACTTAATCTGGGTCCAGGAAAACAAAACTTTAATTTCTGTGTTAGTTTCCTGTTTCAAACTAGGTTTCCATCCAACTTTTTTTATGCGAGTAAAGTACATGTCGAAATAAAAACACAACAGGCCTGATGGAAACAGCACATTTATGAGTTTTTTCTCATCAATGACAAAGCAAAAACAGTTAAAACAATTTTTTTGGTAAATATATTTTAAAAGTATTCAGACCCTCTGCTATGAGACTCAAAATTGAGCTCAGGTGCATCCTGTTTCCATTGATCATCCTTGAGATGTTTCTACAACTTGATTGGAGTCCACCTGTAGTAAATTCAAGTGATTGGACATGATTTGGAAAGGCACACACCTGTCTATATAAGGTCCCACAGTTGACAGTGCATGTCAGAGCAAAAACCAAACCATGAGGTCGAATGAATTGTCCATAGACCTCCAAGACAAACAACAAAGCACTGAGTAAAAGGGTCTGACTGTTAATCAACCAGGAAGTACATTTAAGAATGTCTCTTTCTGCTGTATGGTTCTTCTACTCTTGTCTGAACCCTCCTTTTTGTTTGTCGGTTGTCCTCCACAGGAACACAATGATCCAGGCAGTCAACCCAAGCTTTCTGGATGTGTTCACAGGCCTAAGGACTCACCGAGCATGCTGTCTCTGTCTCTCTCTCTGTGTGTCTCTCTCTTTCTGGTCTCACTCTCTCTGTATTTTTCTCTTTCAGTCTCAAATAAATTCAATTTCAATTCAATTTAAGCCGTCATTAAGGCATAGATAGGGTGGCAACTTTGAACAATCTAAAATCAAAAATATATTTTGATTTGATAAACACTTTTTTGTTACGACATGATTCTTATGTGTTATTTCATAGTTGATGTCTTCACCATTATTCTACAATGCAGAAAATAGTAAAAATAAAGAAAAACCCTTGAATGAGTAGGTTTGTCCAAACTTTTGACTGGTCCTGTGTATGTTGAAGAGGGTGGGGTTAAGTTGCATCCCTGTCTCACCCCACGGCCTTGTGGAAAGAAATGTGTTTTTTCGCCCATTTTAACCGCACACTTGTTGTTTGTGTACATGGATTTTATAATGTCGTATGTTTTTTCCCCCAACACAATTTGTATAGCAGACCCTCATGCCAAATTGAGTCAAAAGTTTTTTTTAAATCAACAAAGCATGAGAAGACTTTGCCTTTGTTTTGGTTTGTTTGTTTGTTTGTCAGTTAGGGTGTGCAATGTGAATACATGGTCTGTTGTATGATAATTTGGTAAAAAGCCAATTTGACATTTGCTCAGTACATTTCACTGAGGAAACGTACGAGTCTGCTGTTAATGATAATGCAGAGGATTTTCCCAAGGTTGCTGTTGACGCATATCCCACGGTAGTTATTGGTGACAAATTTATCTCCACTTTTGTGGATTGGGGTGATCAATCCTTGGTTCCAAATATTGGAGAAGATGCCAGAGCTGAGGATGATGTAAAAGAGTTTAAGTATAGCCAATTGGAATTTGTTGTATGTGTATTTTATCATTTCATTGAGGATTCCATCAACACCACAGGCCTTTTTGGGTTGGAGGGTTTGTATTTTGTCCTGTAGTTCATTCAAAGTAATTGGAGAATCCAGTGGGTTCTGGTCGTCTTTAATACTTGATTCTAAGATTTGTATTTGATCATGTTTATGTTTTTGCTGCTTGTTCTTTGTTATAGAGCCTAAAAGATTGAAGAAGTGGGTTTGGAAAGATAACTCTTCGTGTTGTTGTTTGTTTAGTGTTTTCCAATTTTCCCAGAAGTGGTTAGAGTCTATGGATTCTTCAATTACATTGAGCTGATTTCTGACGTGCTCTTCCTTCTTTTTCCGTAGTGTATTTCTGTATTGTTTTAGTCATTCACCATAGTGAAGGCGTAGCCTCAGGTTTTCTGGGTCTCAATGTTTTTGGTTGGACAGGTTTCTCAATTTGTTTGTTAGGTTTTTCCATTCTTCATCAAAACATTTGTCATTGTTGTTAATTTTCTTCGGTTTTCTGTTTGATTTTTTTTTGATTTGATAAGGAAGCTGAGAGGTCAAATATACTGTTTAGGTTTTCTTCTGCCAAGTTTACACCTACACTATTACAGTGGAATGTTTTGTCCAGGAAGTTGTCTAAAAGGGATTGAATATGTTGTTGCCTAATTGTTTTTTGGTTGGTTTCCACACTACTTTCCTTCCATCTATAGCATTTCTTAATATTATTCAGTTCCTTTGGTTTTGATGCCTCATGATTGAGTATTGCTCTGTTCAAGTAGACTGTGATTTTGCTGTGGTCTGATAGGGGTGTCAGTGGGCTGATTGTGAACGCTCTGAGAGACTCTGGGGTGAGGTCAGTGATAAAGTAGTCTACAGTACTACTGCCAAGAGATGAGCTGTAGGTGTACCTACCATAGGAGTCCCCTTGATGCCTACCATTGACTATGTACATACCCAGCATGCAACAGAGCTGCAGGAGTTGTGACCTGTTTTTGTTGGTTATGTTGTGTCTAGGGGGGCATATGGGGGAGGGAATGCTGTCACCTCCAGGCAGGTGTTTGTCCCCCTGTGTGCTGAGGATGTCAGGTTCTTGTCCAGTTCTGGCATTTAGGTCGCCACAGACTAGTACATGTCCCTGGGCCTGAAAATGATTGATTTCCCCCTCCAGGATGGAGATGCTGTTTTCATTCAAGTATGGGGATTATAGTGGGGGGGTATAGGTTGAGATAATTTCCTTTAGAATTTCTTGCCAAATATAAAATGTTCATGTTTTGATTCATTTAATAGAGTCATTCTCTCACATGGCTTGGCAAGATCGAAAATTCATTACTTGCATGTAGACTTCACCATCTAGAAATATTTAAAAGTACCAAGGCGACACGGCAGGCTGGTGGACATGAGGCGACGCGGAGGCTGCTGGACATTAGGTGACACGGAGGCTGCTGGACATTAGGGGACATGGAGGCTGCTGGACATTAGGCGACATGGAGGCTGGTGGTCATTAGGCGACATGGAGGCTGGTGGACATTAGGGGACATGGAGGCTGCTGGTCATTAGGTGACATGGAGGCTGGTGGACATTAGGTGACATGGAGGCTGCTGGTCATTAGGTGACATGGAGGCTGCTGGACATTAGGTGACATGGAGGCTGGTGGTCATTAGGCGACATGGAGGCTGGTGGACATTAGGGGACATGGAGGCTGCTGGACATTAGGTGACATGGAGGCTGCTGGACATTAGGTGACATGGAGGCTGGTGGACATTAGGGGACATGGAGGCTGGTGGACATTAGGTGACATGGAGGCTGGTGGACATTAGGGGACACGGAGGCTGCTGGGCATTAGGTACTTTACAAGCTGAATCAGTCACCTTAGGCCCCATGCATGCTACATCCATCAGTTTGGGACTTCTGAGACTTCAGCCACTCATGGTCACTCAGTGAAAAAACAAAGGAGCCATTGAGGTGTTTGAGGGAAGGCGATTCTCCTGATCCTGTAACCTGGCAGGGAAAAGCTGAGGACCGTAGTTCTAGCCTATTACTGCGTGGTTATAGCCCTTTAACTAGGGCGAATCATCCCCAGGATGAATCAGTGACGTACTCTGTGCCCCAGACAGAATGTCAGGACGTTGATACACGGCCTATTACTAGGGCCCAGAGTTATTCCTCCCACTCTGTTCATTCATGAGTCCTCGGTAGCCTAGCAGTTAAGAGCATTGGGCCAGTAATCAAAAGGTTGCTGGTTCGGTTCCCCGAGCCAACTATGTAAAAAAAAAATCTGTTGATGTGCCCTTGAGCAAGGCACTTAACCTTAACTGCTCCTGCTAAGTGATGAAAATGTGAGTATGAATCTGTACCGTGTTAGTCACAGGTCAGGGTATTAATGCCAGGCAACTGATGAAGAGGTGACCAGACCATGCTAGCTTGTTAATTATAAACCGTCACAGGTCAGGGTATTAATGCCAGGCAACTGATGAAGAGGTGACCAGACCATGCTAGCTTGTTAATTATAAACCGTCACAGGTCAGGGTATTAATGCCAGGCAACTGATGAAGAGGTGACCAGACCATGCTAGCTTGTTAATTATAAACCGTCACAGGTCAGGGTATTTATACCAGGCAACTGATGAAGAGGTGACCAGACCATGCTAGCTTGTTAATTATAAACCGTCACAGGTCAGGGTATTTATACCAGGCAACTGATGAAGAGGTGACCAGACCATGCTAGCTTGTTAATTATAAACCGTCACAGGTCAGGGTATTTATACCAGGCAACTGATGAAGAGGTGACCAGACCATGCTAGCTTGTTAATTATAAACCACAACATTTAAGATGTGGGTTTCCTTGTTGCTAGGAGACCAGTTGAACCTGTGACCAACTCATGTCGAGCGTGGCAGCCTGCTTTCTCCTCATGTAGAGTGTGGCAGCCTGCTTTCTCCTCATGTCGAGCGTGGCAGCCTGCTTTCTCCTCATGTAGAGCGTGGCAGCCTGCTTTCTCCTCATGTAGAGCGTGGCAGCCTGCTTTCTCCTCATGTAGAGCGTGGCAGCCTGCTTTCTCCTCATGTAGAGCGTGGCAGCCTGCTTTCTCCTCATGTAGAGCGTGGCAGCCTGCTTTCTCCTCATGTCGAGCGTGGCAGCCTGCTTTCTCCTCATGTAGAGCGTGGCAGCCTGCTTTCTCCTCATGTAGAGCGTGGCAGCCTGCTTTCTCCTCATGTAGAGCGTGGCAGCCTGCTTTCTCCTCATGTAGAGCGTGGCAGCCTGCTCTCTCCTCATGTAGAGCGTGGCAGCCTGCTCTCTCCTCATGTAGAGCGTGGCAGCCTGCTCTCTCCTCATGTAGAGCGTGGCAGCCTGCTCTCTCCTCATGTAGAGCGTGGCAGCCTGCTCTCTCCTCATGTAGAGCGCGGCAGCCTGCTCTCTCCTCATGTAGAGCGTGGCAGCCTGCTTTCTCATCATGTAGAGTGTGGCAGCCTGCTTTCTCCTCATGTCGAGCGTGGCAGCCTGCTTTCTCCTCATGTCGAGCGTGGCAGCCTGCTTTCTCCTCATGTAGAGCGTGGCAGCCTGCTTTCTCATGTAGAGCGTGGCAGCCTGCTTTCTCATGTAGAGCGTGGCAGCCTGCTTTCTCCTCATGTAGAGCGTGGCAGCCTGCTTTCTCCTCATGTAGAGCGTGGCAGCCTGCTTTCTCCTCATGTAGAGCGTGGCAGCCTGCTTTCTCTTCATGTCGAGCGTGGCAGCCTGCTTTCTCCTCATGTAGAGCGTGGCAGCCTGCTTTCTCCTCATGTAGAGCGTGGCAGCCTGCTTTCTCTTCATGTCGAGCGTGGCAGCCTGCTTTCTCCTCATGTAGAGCGTGGCAGCCTGCTTTCTCTTCATGTAGAGCGTGGCAGCCTGCTTTCTCCTCATGTAGAGCGTGGCAGCCTGCTTTCTCCTCATGTAGAGCGTGGCAGCCTGCTTTCTCCTCATGTCGAGCGTGGCAGCCTGCTTTCTCCTCATGTAGAGCGTGGCAGCCTGCTTTCTCCTCATGTAGAGCGTGGCAGCCTGCTTTCTCCTCATGTAGAGCGTGGCAGCCTGCTTTCTCCTCATGTAGAGCGTGGCAGCCTGCTTTCTCCTCATGTAGAGCGTGGCAGCCTGCTTTCTCTTCATGTAGAGCGTGGCAGGCTTTCTCCTCATGTAGAGCAGCCTGCTTTCTCCTCATGTAGAGCGTGGCAGCCTGCTTTCTCCTCATGTAGAGCGTGGCAGCCTGCTTTCTCCTCATGCTTGGCAACCTTTTCACATCTATTATTTTCCCACAGAAATGTTGAAACAACACAAACCTGACAGCAAATGACTAGAAAAAGTTTTATCCAAACATATGTTATTATAACAACACATTGTCTCCAACAGTTATAACAGTGTGTATATGTAAAGTAACAGTGTTTTCATAAGAATGGCATATGAACATTATTTATAGCTAACACACATCTGTTTATCCTATAGAAGAGAACATATTTGTTATAAATCAAACGAAGATAGCATCCTCATACAGTGAAAACAAATGAAAGTTATTCTTCATCAATATCAAGAGAATTTAATAATAAAGTATAAAAACCAGCTGAAAAATGAAGCCTCGTCATCCAAGGCGATCAGTTTCGGAGGGAAAATTGAAAATTCCATTCCTGGCGTAAAAAGTGTTCCTCACGACTCCTGATCTTCCATTGGCTGGCGACCTGTAGTCTCTTCCATAGTTACCTAGACACAGATGGAATGTTGACATTGTAATACCACATTTAAATGTGTATTTGAATGTCTGTCTTTACCATGCATTGCTTTGTGACAAACATGCTCAAAACAAACACAAACTAGTTTGTAATCCTTTCAAGCTTCTTTATTTTGTTATTGTATTTTATTTTATTCTGTTATATTTATTAGCCAGGGAAATAGCATTAAGATCAACATATTTTTTCATTCAGCCCTTTAAAAGGTCTGGCTATATGAAGCATCCCAGAACCAGTCTCCATCCATAGTCATTATAAAGGCTCATACATGCTTATAACCAGCAACGAAGCATTATACTTGCAGACATAGTGTTATTTAATGGTAAAGTGTTACCATACATTTCACCAACTCTCCATCCATAGTTCTATAGTGTCATACACGCTTATAACAAGTACTAAAGCTTCAAGTAACAAGATGACCAAACATCTCACCCAGTCTCCATCCGTAGTCCCAGGACGACAGTAGAGGGTAGTCAAACTTCTCCTCTGGGCCTTTCTGGGTGCGTGTGTGGAGGTACAGGCTGCGCCCCTTCCCCTCCTTGGAAAAACCCTGGTAGAGAGATTCCTTGGTCTGGGGTGTCACTGCTCTCATCAGAGGAGCCTCGCTCAGTGACCTGGGTTAAAGGTAACCAGGAACATAATTTCGGTAGACATGTTTTAAATCCTCAAAGATTTTTGATATGAAATTGTACAGTTGTATTTTTCTAAAAACGGCCTCATCTGGTGTATTCTGAGCCTGTGTAGGGACAACTGAATAGGTCCATCTTAAAGGTTGAGTTCCTTCTCATTAAACCAAAAAGGTGGCGTAGCCGACTGTAGTGGCCCGAGGCTTAGGCCCCTGGGTTTAGGCCCCTGGGCAGTGAAGTAAAGTAAGTCCCTGACACACAAAAGAGCTCATTATATTTCAAATGCTCAGGCATGACAGAAAAAAATGATCCAATTTACACACTTATCAAGAGAATGCATCATCTCTACTGCCTCTGATCTGTCGGACTCACGAAACACAAGTTCTACGTTTTATAAGTGTGTGTTTTGGAGTATGCCCCTTGCTGCGTGAAAAAAAATAAAAATAAGAGAAATATAAGCAATTTGATGTATAGCATTTACTTTTGATACACAAGTACATTTTCAAATAAATACTTTAATACTTTTACTCAATTAGTATTTTACTGGGCACTTTCACTTTCTATTTGGTCATTTTCTATTGAAGTATCTTTACTTTTACTCAAATTTGACAATTGGGAACTTTTCCCACCACTGGGCTTAGGTAACCACACACATTTTGGCGTAGCCGGCAAAATCAATAATTGTTGTACTCCTGTGGCTGAGGCAACTCTAGTTGTATTTAAAATGTGTCAAATAAAATGTATTCATTAATTCACTCACCTGTCCATGGGCACTGCAGCCTCTCTCCTCCTCTCCAGGGTAGATAACACAGGTGGCAGGATGGTCTTAGTGGTGGTCAGGGGGAGCTCAGGGAGCCTCAGCCCTATCTGCTCATTGGCCCTGCGGGAGACGAAGCTGGTGGTGTAGTCTCGTCCGTAGCGGCTCTTCCAGGCCAGCCGGGCGTAGACCTCCTTCTCTATCTGCTCCCGGTAACAGTTCTGGTTCTCGGTGGTCAGGAGGTTCCTCATCCTCTAGAGTGTTCTGTACAGTTCTAGAATGTCCTGTACTCCTCTAGAGTGTTCTGTCCAGTTCTAGAATGACCTGTACCTCTTCTAGAGTGTCCTGTACTCTTCTAGAGTGTCCTGTCCTGTTCTAAAATGCCCTGTTCTGTTCTAGAATGCTAGTTTCTGGTCTAGAATGTCCTTTACTGTTCTGACCGGTCTGTAGAATAGGCTGTTGCTGCACTGGTTGGCTGGTTCTGCTGTTCTAGTGTCCCGTCCTGGTTGGTTTCAGAGTGGAGACTTCTGGAATATTTATCTTCTCCCTCACTGAACCAGAACTCTGTCTGCTTTTCCACAGCTATTATCTCAGTCAGAAACCTAACCTTGTGGCTCAGATTCAGAAACCTAAGAACAGTTTGTCAGGTTTCTCTCTCTCTCCCTCTATGGTTAACCAATCAGAGACCAGAACGTTCCAGACAGGTCCCTTTGTGTGTGTGTGTGTCTAGAAACCAGATTTAATTTTACCAGCCAGCCTCACAGTGCCCCCACCAGCCAGCTGACAGAACTACAGAACATGACGGAACACAGCATATACAGAACGAGTGAGAGCAGTTCTGCTTCCAGTCCAGATGATGGCGCTGTAGTGTTAAAGTAGTGTTTTCTCTTTGAGTCCGCATACTGTGGTCCCTGCTGAGCAATGATACTTCAAGAGAATCTCCATTTTTATTCCAGGAATAGGCTTAATATGGGTCTGGAAACCGGTGCATACCGTCTATATAGAAGAGAACTGATTTACCCGGCAACACTGTTTTTTTTTTTAAAGGTGTGTGCATGTTTGCCAAGACTGGTATGCCGTCCACTATCCTTGCTATCCGGGATCCTTGGGACGTCCCTACCCATTTGAAGCTGACATTTAATGTGGGTGTGTCTTGGCTGTGTCCTTGCCACCACCAAGACACACCCATCTGTCAGAGCCTTGCCTAAAGCTGTCCCCCCTCCCACTCAATCACAACAAACAAACCTCCTGCAGGTTGAGTTCAATAACCAGGGCCATAACCAGTGGGGTCCAGGGCCATTATTCTAGGATTTTAAGACATTTAGGGGTTTAGCCCAAAACCGGTAGTGGGGTCCAGGGCCATTATCCCCTGAAAAAAAAAGAAAAAAGAATATTCAACAGCTAAAGGCATGAATTTGGTTTGAGATGAACATGACTAGATTAGATATTTCAGTTAACTTGCACCTTCCACAGAAGACACTGTCAGTACTCAATTACAGTAGCTAAAAAACCACTCAACACCTTCAAACAGACTCTGACCTGTCCAACGAGTCAAACTGATTAAAGAATCCCAGAGACGGAGAAACTAAATACTACCTGCCAGCCCCATTGCTCTTAAAAAATATGAAATATTTGAGACTATATCTAAGGACGTTCTACTCAATATAATCTTTAAACTAATATCCTGTATCCCTTTAACTCTCATACTGGACCTCAGCCTCTCCCTTTAACTCTCATACTGGACCTCAGCCTCTCTTTCCCTCTGCTACAGGACCTCAGCCTCTCTCCTTCCCTCTCATACTGTTGCTGTCTCTGTGTCTTGTCTAGTGTCTCTCTCCATCATATCCTATTCTTCTGTTGCTGTCTCTGTGTCTTGTCTAGTGTCTCTCTCCATCATATCATATTCTTCTGTTGCTGTCTCTGTCTAGTGTATCTCGCCATCATATCCTATTCTTCTGTTGCTGTCTAGTGTCTCTCTCCATCATATCCTATTCTTCTGTTGCTGTCTCTGTCTTGTCTAGTGTCACTCCATCATATCCTATTCTAGACCTTTCTAGGTAACACTAGAGGCATAACTCTAGATAACACTACAGGACAGACCCCTCTAGATAACACCACAGACAGACTCCACTCTAGATTGCAATGCATACCCCTACAGACCTCTCTGGTTCTACAGTTCCACTGAGTGAGGCGAACTGTAGCTTACTGTCAGAGAACAGCATTCACCCTAAAGTCTGCTGGATTTAGTGGACATTAGTTGTCAGGGGTCAGAGGCCACCTTGTGTTCAAAACCGACAACACACAGAAGGCTGCTATTGTCTTGTGCAGGGCCCGATCTGTGTGGAGCGGAGGGCCCGATCCGTGTGGGGCGGAGGGCCCGATCCGTGTGGGGCGGAGGGCCCGTTATTCATCCCCAGCAGCACGTTGGACATTACCAATACCACTGTTACTCATCCCCAGCAGCACGTTGGACATTACCAATACCACTGTTACTCATCCCCAGCAGCACGTTGGACATTACCAATACCACTGTTACTCATCTTTTATTTTGTGTATGGAATGTCTATATTTACACACATAGAAACATTGTGTCTGATTTACAACTGAATTCTTCTCCATATTATAGCAATAGTAGCAATGTTAAAACATCACATTTCGAAAAGCATGAAAAGGAAACATTTTTGTCTTGTCCTTCAGATGATCCTACGACGTAGCACACAATTACTGAGGGACTCCTGTGTTAAGACTTGTGCGTTCGCGTACTAGTCGGAACTAGGAAACTGTGAAATGTCCAACTTGCTAACTGGTTGTAGTTACACACATGCTGCGTTCAACCAGTTCCTAGTTCCGACTAGCACGTGACCGCTGCAGGTGTCACATACAGGATTCTAGTTCAAGGTGGTCTGCTGGCTGTTAAAGGACTGACGCGTTAACCTTCATAGTTACATCCTCCGGTCTACTTGATAGTAGTTTGTCTTCCCTCCTGTGTATAGAAGAGTTCTGTCCAGTCCTGTGCTTTGTGGTGGCTCAACAGGAACAGGTGTAGATCAGGGTCAGGTTAAAGTGTTGACAATGTATTGACACAGTGGAATATGATGTTTGTTCTTGGAGTGACTCAGTGTTTAATGACAGCAACAACACGGGCAGTAATGTGGTAAAACCAGACAATCAGTGAGAACAAAGGTTAGTGAACCCTTAAGCCTTCCTTCACCCCACAGTTCATTCGGTTGTCTTCCTCTCAGCACCTCCTGACTCGCATTCAGCCTCATAACCCAGTCATCAGATCCAGTCTCTCTACACAGGAGGTTCACCTCTGCCCTTTCACCCCATTATAAACCACACGGCACTGGTTTCAGTGCGTCCTTAGTAGGGGTAGGAGCACAATGATACGAAAACAACCAGTCCATCATGTTTAAAGCTTTCTGCTCCAGATTCAGTCTGGAGGTGAGACAGACTGGTCAGACAGTCCAGGTGGGAGACAGACAGGGAGACTCCATGTCATAGACAGGTAAGGCAGCAGAATCATCCCAGAGACTTTGATGAGTTTGTAGTAGTGATCTGATCCACACTACAGAGGGCTTTCTGTGGGCTGGCTAGGGACTAAAACCAACAACATACTGGTATGGGTCTAGAACCCAGAGACTGCAGAGAACAGAGTCAGAGTACAGAATCTGGGACTAGAACCCAGAAAGTACAGAGAACAGAATCTGTGACTAGAACCCAGAAAGTACAGAGAACAGAGTCTGGGACTAGATCCCAGAGAGAATAGAGAACAGAATCTGGGACTAGAACGCGGAAAGTACAGAGAACAGAGTCTGGGACTAGATCCCAGATAGTAGCGGGGGCTAGAATAGAAATAGAACCCAACAAGTACTGCGAGCATGAGGCTGGGGACTAGAACCCAGAGAGTACAGAGAGCCAATAACCCAGAGACTAGAAAGCAGAGTTAAGCAGGCTAGAGTTTAAAGCAAAGGAAGACAATTGGTTCAGTCCACTACAGCCTTTACAGACGTTCAACCTGAAGGGGTTTGTGGGCCATAATGTCTTCCAGTGTCCACTGTCTCAAACCAGTGACCACAAACTGTGTTCCAAGTCAACAAGCTCCAAAAAATGACCCCAAAAAAACCATCCAAGTAGCACATCAAACTTTCCATTTTAATGACACATGTTCTGTAGTGTTTTCTTGAAACATTCTGATTATTTAGTCCCTAGTTGTTTACAACACACAGCTGAGACAAGACAGTAGGACAGACATACAGGACAGACATACAGTACCATCATGTGGTGTATAAAAGTTATTCTGAACATAGTTATCTACCAACAAAGTTATTTAAGTGGGTTGTTGTTTTAGTTCAATTACGTGCCTCTGTAGGAGTGGCACTGTCTTCACAAACACACCTCTGCTGTTCCTTACCACAGGCCCTTAACCCCTTGTGCACAATGAACGTAGGACCAGTCCCAAATGGCACCCTATTCCCTATATAGTGCACTACTTTACACCAGCCAAATGGCACCTTATTCCCTATATAGTGCACTACTTTACACCAGCCAAATGGCACCTTATTCCCTATATAGTGCACTACTTTACACCAGCCAAATGGCACCTTATTCCCTATAAAGTGCACTACTTTACACCAGCCAAATGGCACCTTATTCCCTATATAGTGCACTACTTTACACCAGCCAAATGGCACCTTATTCCCTATATAGTGCACTACTTTACACCAGCCAAATGGCACCCTATTCCCTATATAGTGCACTACTTTACACCAGCCAAATGGCACCCTATTCAATATATAGTGCACTACTTTTGACCAGGGCCGAGGGCACTATACAGAAAATTGGGATTAATTAGGGACGTACCCTCAGAATAATCAGATTGATGATTAGGCTTTAATAATAAACCCTGTTATGTAATAGAACATTAACACCCCGACCTGATAAACCAACCACACAGGAAGTCAACTCAGCTAAAACAACCTGGTAAACCAACCACACAGGAAGTCAACTCAGCTAAAACAACCTGGTAAACCAACCACACAGGAAGTCAACTCAGCTAAAACAACCTGATAAACCAACCACACAGGAAGTCAACTCAGCTAAAACAACCTGATAAACCAACCACACAGGAAGTCAACTCAGCTAAAACAACCTGGTAAACCAACCACACAGGAAGTCAACTCAGCTAAAACAACCTGATAAACCAATCACACAGGAAGTCAACTCAGCTAAAACAACCTGATAAACCAACCACACAGGAAGTCAACTCAGCTAAAACAACCTGATAAACCAACCACACAGGAAGTCAACTCAGCTAAAACAACCTGGTAAACCAACCACACAGGAAGTCAACTCAGCTAAAACAACCTGGAGCCAAAATAAAAAAATAAAGGTTTGGTACCCATCAGAAAAACTAAAACAAAGCCTATTTTAGGCCACTTTAATAATACCAATAATATTCCCATCATCAAACTGATTAAGAACTGCTGATAAATACTATATCTACGGTAGAAATACTACTATATCTACGGTAGAAATACTACTTCTCTTCTTCCCGTGATCTCTCTCTCTCTATATATACAGTTATACTTTGTACAGTTTAAAGCTGAGGGACTTTCTGTAGGGGAACCGACCAGAGGTAATCAATTAATCAATTAATGGATTAATGAATCAATCAAAATGGGCAGGGGGTTGGTGTGGGCAGAGGTAGAGATGCCAGGCCAGAAGAAGACGTGGTACAGGACATGTAGTAGGTAAGGTCTCAGGTGGAGGTGCTCTTGGAGAAGTTGGGATAAAGCACTGCAGCAGTCACTGCTACCATCACTGCTACGACTGGCATCCAGGGCCTCCAACCGTTCTGCAGGAGACAGATGGACAGAGAGAGACTGGGTTAGTCTAGGCCGTCAGCTAGCCTACACCGGGTCCACAGGTTGGAGAGAGAGAGAGAGAGGGAGATAGAGGGGGGATGGGGTGTAGGAAAGTGAGAGCGAAAGAGAGAGAGCGAAAAAGAGAAAGGGGAGAGAAACAGCGTGGTAGTTACTGGGAGAGAGCCAGTTAAGTTACCTCACGGGAGAAAAATAATCATAAAATCAAACACGACTGTTCTGACTGAGGGAACAGTCAAAGGACAAATACATGCTCATTTGTTTTAAAAACAGGAAAACATTTAAAAGCTGCAGAAGTATGATGGTCATAAAGCAATAATGACAACAAAATAAATAAAAAATTCAAACTTGAAACCAAAGAATAAGCGTTGGTGGCATTGTGTTAGTGATCCAAGACAGACGGGCAGCAGGCATCAATTAGTATAGAGTGATCCAAGACAGACAGGCAGCAGGCATCAATGAGTATAGAGTGATCCAAGACAGACAGAGGGCATCCATGACGGTGATAATATATACAGTACATTCGGAAAGAATTCAGACCATTGACTTTTACAGCCTTCTTCTAAAATGGATTACATTTTTCTTCTGTCAAACTACATATAATATTCCATGACAAAGCAAAAACAGATTAACATTTTGGCAAATTGATAATAAAAATAAACTGAAATATCACATTAACATAAGTACTCAGTACTTTGTTGAAGCACCTTTGGCAGCGATTACAGCCTCGAGTCTTCTTGGGTGTGACGCTACAAGCTCAGCACACCTGTATTTGGGGAGTTTTTCCCATTCTTCTCTGCAGATCCTCTCAAGCTCTGTCAGGTTGGATGGGGAGCGTCGCTGCACAGCTATTTTCAGGTCTCTCCAGAGATGTTCGATCGGGTTCAAGTCCGGGCTCTGGTTGGGCCATTCTAGGACATTCAGAGACTTGTCCCGAAGCCACTCCTGCGTTGTCTTGGCTGTGTGCTTAGGGTCGTTGTCCTGTTGGAAGGTGAACCTTCACCCCAGTCTGAGGTCCTGAGCGCTCTGGAGCCGGTTATCATCAAGGATCTCTCTGTACTTTGCTCTGTTCATCTTTCCCTCGATCCTGACTGGTCTCCCAGTCCCAGTCCCTGAAAAACATCCCCACAGCATGATGCTGCCACCACCATGATTCACCGTAGGGATGGTGCCAGGTTTCCTCCAGACGTGACGCTTGGCATTCAGGCCAAAGAGTTCAATCTTGGTTTCATCAGACCAGAGAATCTTGTTTCTCATGATCTGAGAGTCTTTAGGTGCCTTTTGGCAAACTCCAAGAGGTCTGTCATGTGCCTTTTACTGAGGAGTGGCGTCCGTCTGGCCACTCTACCATAAAGACCTGATTGGTGGAGTGCTGCGGAGATGGTTGTCCTTCTGGAAGGTTCTCCCATCTCCACAGAGGAACTCTGGGGCTCTGTCACCTCCCTGAGCAAGGCCCTTCTCCCCGGGTGTCAAACTCTAGGAAGAGTCTTGGTGGGTCTAAACTTCCTCCATTGAAGAATGATGGTGTGTTTCGTCCCAAATCCTGTTCAATCAATTGAATTTACCACATGTGGACTCCAATCAAGTTGTAGAAACATCTAAAGGATGATTAATGGAAACAGGATGCACCTGAGCTCCATTTCAAGTTTCACCTGTTTTTTTTTTTTAATACATTTGCAAAAAATGTTGCTTTGTCATTATGGGGTATTGTACGTAGATTGATGAGGGAAAAACATGTATTTAATCAATTTTAGAATAAGGCTGTAACGTAACAAAATGTGTAAAAAGTCAAAGGGTCTGTAAACTTTCCGAATGCACTGCAGACTGATAATGCTGACAGGTTAGTTTAGTGCAGGGCTGGTCAACTGATAATATATAGACTGATAATGCTGACAGGTTAGTTTAGTGCAGGGCTGGTCAACTGATAATATACAGACTGATAATGCTGACAGGTTAGTTTAGTGCAGGGCTGGTCAACTGATAATATATAGACTGATAATGCTAACAGGTTAGTTTAGTGCAGGGCTGGTCAACTGATAATATATAGACTGATAATGCTGACAGGTTAGTTTAGTGCAGGGCTGGTCAACTGATAATATACAGACTGATAATGCTGACAGGTTAGTTTAGTGCAGGGCTGGTCAACTGATAATATATAGACTGATAATGCTGACAGGTTAGTTTAGTGCAGGGCTGTTCAACTGATAATATACAGACTGATAATGCTGACAGGTTAGTTTAGTGCAGGGCTGGTCAACTGATAATATATAGACTGATAATGCTGACAGGTTATTTAGTGCAGGGCTGGTCAACTGATAATATATAGACTGATAATGCTGACAGGTTAGTTTAGTGCAGGGCTGTTCAACTGATAATATACAGACTGATAATGCTGACAGGTTAGTTTAGTGCAGGGCTGGTCAACTGATAATATATAGACTGATAATGCTGACAGGTTATTTAGTGCAGGGCTGGTCAACTGATAATATATAGACTGATAATGCTGACAGGTTAGTTTAGTGCAGGGCTGGTCAACTGATAATATACAGACTGATAATGCTGACAGGTTAGTTTAGTGCAGGGCTGGTCAACTGATAATATACAGACTGATAATGCTGACAGGTTAGTTTAGTGCAGGGCTGGTCAACTGATAATATATAGACTGATAATGCTGACAGGTTATTTAGTGCAGGGCTGGTCAACTGATAATATACAGACTGATAATGCTGACAGGTTAGTTTAGTGCAGGGCTGGTCAACTGATAATATACAGACTGATAATGCTGACAGGTTATTTAGTGCAGGGCTGGTCAACTCCAGTCCTGGAGAGAAAACCCCCTCCTGGTTTTCCTCCTCTCCCTCTAATCAGGGACTGATTCAGATCTGGGACACCAGGTTAGTGCAACTAACTACCAGGTAGAAACAAACACCAGAAGTGAATTTTCCCTCCAGGACCAGAGTTGACCAGCCCTGGTTTACTGTAGTTCCCCAGTGTTGGTTCTCGCCAAGCAGCAGGAGTGGATCAATTATAGCCATGCACTGGAAAGTTAGAGCGGATGACACCGACGAGGAGAGTTAGAGCGGATGACACCGACGAGGGCAGTTAGAGCGGATGACACAGACGAGGAGAGTTAAAGAGGAAGATACTGATGAAGGTAGTTAGAGCCACAGTGTCTCCCGACCCCTCCTGTCTCAGCCTCCAGTATTTATGCTGCAGTAGTTTGTGTCAAGGGGCTAGGGTCAGTCTGTTATATCTGGAGTATTTCTCCTGTCTTATCCGGTGTCCTGTGTGAATTTAAGTATGCTCTCTCTAATTCTCTCTCTCTCTCGGAGGACCTGAGCCCTAGGACCATGCCTCAGGACTACCTGGCATGATGACTCCTTGTTGTTCCCAGTCCACCTGGCCGTGCTGCTGCTCTAGTTTCAACTGTTCTGCCTGCGTCTATGGAACCCTGACCTGTTCACTGGACGAGCTACCTTGTCCCGGACCTGCTGTTTTGGACCCTCTCCCTACCGCACCTGCTGTCTCTAACTGTGAATGCTCGGCTATGAAAAGCCAACTGACATTTACTCCCGAGGTGCTGACTTGCTGCACCCTCGACAACCACTGTGATTATTATTATTTGACCATGCTGGTCATTTATGAACGTTTGAACATCTTGCCCATGTTCTGTTATAATCTCCACCCGGCACAACCAGAAGAGGACTGGCCACCCCTCATAGCCTGGTTCCTCTCTAGGTTTTGACCTTTCTAGAGAGTTTTTCCTAGCCACTGTGCTTCTACACCTGCATTGCTTGCTGTTTGGGGTTTTAGGCTGGGTTTCTCTACAGCACTTTGATATATCAGCTGATGTAAGAAGGGCTTTAATAAATACATTTGATTGGGTAGAGAGGATGCTACTGATGAAGATAGATGATACTGATGAAGATAAGAGACAGATGACAGACAACACAACAGGAACACAGTGTACCTTTCTACCACAACTGGCTGAAGCACCAATACAGCAAAGGCAGGATAAGGCCGATGAAAATGGCCTGGACAGGCTGCAATATGGGTGGCTGAGGGAGGGAGGGATCAATCAGAGAGAATAATCAAATAGAATAACCAATATTTTAAACTAATCAAAGAAATTAAAACTAATAAAAAATGTTTACTAATCAATAAACCTGAATGGAGGGGCCATGGGGATAGTAGCTGCAGGAGGGGGACGGGAGGCAAGAGGAGGAGGAGGGACCGGGAGGCAGGAGGAGGAGGGAACGGGAGGCAGGAGGAGGAGGGGGGACCGGGAGGCAGGAGGAGGGGGGAACGGGAGGCAGGAGGAGGGGGGGGGGGGACCGGGAGGCAGGAAGAGGAGGGAACGGGAGGCAGGAGGAGGAGGGGGAACGGGAGGCAGGAGGAGGAGGGGGGGAACGGGAGGCAGGAGGAGGAGGGGGGGAACGGGAGGCAGGAGGAGGAGGGGGGGAACGGGAGGCAGGAGGAGGAAGGGGGGAAACGGGAGGCGGGGGACGTATAGTAACACGTCACATCACATCTGGAAGCTGAACACAGGTGTTATTTCTATTCAGGGAGGTCTAGTAGCAGTGAGAACCAGTTATAACTCCCTGAGGTGTATGCTTGCTCACCCGCCATCTTAGATATAAAAGCATTATGCCGTTAGGGTGGATGTAGCCTAGGCAGTTCCACCATATCTCTTCATTATGCCGTTAGGGTGGATGTAGCCTAGGCAGTTCCACCATATCTCTTCATTATGCCGTTAGGGTGGATGTAGCCTAGGCAGTTCCACCATATCTCTTCATTATGCCGTTAGGGTGGATGTAGTCTAGGCTAGAGGCAGTTCCACCATATCTCTTCATTATGCCGTTAGGGTGGATGTAGCCTAGGCAGTTCCACCATATCTCTTCATTATGCCGTTAGGGTGGATGTAGCCTAGGCAGTTCCATCATATCTTTTCATTATGCCGTTAGGGTGGATGTAGCCTAGGCTAGAGGCAGTTCCACCATATCTCTTCATTATGCCGTTAGGGTGGATGTAGTCTAGGCTAGAGGTAGTTCCACCATATCTCTTCATTATGCCGTTAGGGTGGATGTAGCCTAGGCAGTTCCACCATATCTCTTCATTATGCCGTTAGGGTGGATGTAGCCTAGGCAGTTCCACCATATCTCTTCATTATGCCGTTAGGGTGGATGTAGTCTAGGCAGTTCCACCATATCTCTTCATTATGCCGTTAGGGTGGATGTAGCCTAGGCAGTTCCACCATATCTCTTCATTATGCCGTTAGGGTGGATGTAGCCTAGGCTAGAGGCAGTTCCACCATATCTCTCATTATACCGTTAGGGTGGATGTAGCCTAGGCAGTTCCACCATATCTCTTCATTATGCCGTTAGGGTGGATGTAGTCTAGGCTAGAGGTAGTTCCACCATATCTCTTCATTATGCCGTTAGGGTGGATGTAGTCTAGGCTAGAGGCAGTTCCACCATATCTCTTCATTATGCCGTTAGGGTGGATGTAGCCTAGGCAGTTCCACCATATCTCTTCATTATGCCGTTAGGGTGGATGTATCCTAGGCTAGAGGTAGTTCCAACATATCTCTTCATTATGCCGTTAGGGTGGATGTAGTCTAGGCTAGAGGCAGTTCCACCATATCTCTTCATTATGCCGTTAGGGTGGATGTAGCCTAGGCAGTTCCACCATATCTCTTCATTATGCCGTTAGGGTGGATGTAGCCTAGGCAGTTCCACCATATCTCTTCATTATGCCGTTAGGGTGGATGTAGTCTAGGCTAGAGGCAGTTCCACCATATCTCTTCATTATGCCGTTAGGGTGGATGTAGTCTAGGCTAGAGGCAGTTCCACCATATCTCTTCATTATGCCGTTAGGGTGGATGTAGTCTAGGCTAGAGGCAGTTCCACCATATCTCTTCATTATGCCGTTAGGGTGGATGTAGCCTAGGCAGTTCCACCATATCTCTTCATTATGCCGTTAGGGTGGATGTAGCCTAGGCAGTTCCACCATATCTCTTCATTATGCCGTTAGGGTGGATGTAGCCTAGGCAGTTCCACCATATCTCTTCATTATGCCGTTAGGGTGGATGTAGTCTAGGCTAGAGGCAGTTCCACCATATCTCTTCATTATGCCGTTAGGGTGGATGTAGCCTAGGCAGTTCCACCATATCTCTTCATTATGCCGTTAGGGTGGATGTAGCCTAGGCAGTTCCACCATATCTCTTCATTATGCCGTTAGGGTGGATGTAGCCTAGGCTAGAGGCAGTTCCACCATATCTCTTCATTATGCCGTTAGGGTGGATGTAGTCTAGGCTAGAGGTAGTTCCACCATATCTCTTCATTATGCCGTTAGGGTGGATGTAGCCTAGGCTAGAGGCAGTTCCACCATATCTCTTCATTATGCCGTTAGGGTGGATGTAGCCTAGGCAGTTCCACCATATCTCTTCATTATGCCGTTAGGGTGGATGTAGTCTAGGCAGTTCCACCATATCTCTTCATTATGCCGTTAGGGTGGATGTAGCCTAGGCAGTTCCACCATATCTCTTCATTATGCCGTTAGGGTGGATGTAGCCTAGGCTAGAGGCAGTTCCACCATATCTCTCATTATACCGTTAGGGTGGATGTAGCCTAGGCAGTTCCACCATATCTCTTCATTATGCCGTTAGGGTGGATGTAGTCTAGGCTAGAGGCAGTTCCACCATATATCTTCATTATGCCGTTAGGGTGGATGTAGCCTAGGCAGTTCCACCATATCTCTTCATTATGCCGTTAGGGTGGATGTATCCTAGGCTAGAGGTAGTTCCAACATATCTCTTCATTATGCCGTTAGGGTGGATGTAGTCTAGGCTAGAGGCAGTTCCACCATATCTCTTCATTATGCCGTTAGGGTGGATGTAGCCTAGGCAGTTCCACCATATCTCTTCATTATGCCGTTAGGGTGGATGTAGCCTAGGCAGTTCCACCATATCTCTTCATTATGCCGTTAGGGTGGATGTAGTCTAGGCTAGAGGCAGTTCCACCATATCTCTTCATTATGCCGTTAGGGTGGATGTAGTCTAGGCTAGAGGCAGTTCCACCATATCTCTTCATTATGCCGTTAGGGTGGATGTAGTCTAGGCTAGAGGCAGTTCCACCATATCTCTTCATTATACCGTTAGGGTGGATGTAGTCTAAGCTAGAGGCAGTTCCACCATATCTCTTCATTATGCCGTTAGGGTGGATGTAGCCTAGGCAGTTCCACCATATCTCTTCATTATGCCGTTAGGGTGGATGTAGCCTAGGCTGGAGGCAGTTCCACCATATCTCTTCATTAGGCCGTTAGGGTGGATGTAGCCTAGGCAGTTCCACCATATCTCTTCATTATGCCGTTAGGGTGGATGTAGCCTAGGCAGTTCCACCATATCTCTTCATTATGCCGTTAGGGTGGATGTAGCCTAGGCTAGAGGCAGTTCCACCATATCTCTTCATTATGCCGTTAGGGTGGATGTAGCCTAGGTAGTTCCACCATATCTCTTCATTATGCCGTTAGGGTGGATGTAGCCTAGGCTAGAGGTAGTTCCACCATATCTCTTCATTATGCCGTTAGGGTGGATGTAGTCTATGCTAGAGGCAGTTTCACCATATCTCTTCATTATGCCGTTAGGGTGGATGTATCCTAGGCTAGAGGTAGTTCCACCATATCTCTTCATTATGCCGTTAGGGTGGATGTAGTCTAGGCTAGAGGTAGTTCCACCATATCTCTTCATTATGCCGTTAGGGTGGATGTAGTCTAGGCTAGAGGCAGTTCCACCATATCTCTTCATTATGTCGTTAGGGTGGATGTAGCCTAGGCTAGAGGCAGTTCCACCATATCTCTTCATTATGCCGTTAGGGTGGATGTAGTCTGGGCTAGAGGCAGTTCCACCATATCTCTCATTATACCGTTAGGGTGGATGTAGCCTAGGCAGTTCCACCATATCTCTTCATTATGCCGTTAGGGTGGATGTAGTCTAGGCTAGAGGCAGTTCCACCATATCTCTTCATTATGCCGTTAGGGTGGATGTAGCCTAGGCAGTTCCACCATATCTCTTCATTATGCCGTTAGGGTGGATGTATCCTAGGCTAGAGGTAGTTCCAACATATCTCTTCATTATGCCGTTAGGGTGGATGTAGTCTAGGCTAGAGGCAGTTCCACCATATCTCTTCATTATGCCGTTAGGGTGGATGTAGCCTAGGCAGTTCCACCATATCTCTTCATTATGCCGTTAGGGTGGATGTAGTCTAGGCTAGAGGCAGTTCCACCATATCTCTTCATTGTGCCGTTAGGGTGGATGTAGTCTAGGCTAGAGGCAGTTCCACCATATCTCTTCATTATGCCGTTAGGGTGGATGTAGTCTAGGCTAGAGGCAGTTCCACCATATCTCTTCATTATACCGTTAGGGTGGATGTAGTCTAGGCTAGAGGCAGTTCCACCATATCTCTTCATTATGCCGTTAGGGTGGATGTAGCCTAGGCAGTTCCACCATATCTCTTCATTATGCCGTTAGGGTGGATGTAGCCTAGGCAGTTCCACCATATCTCTTCATTATGCCGTTAGGGTGGATGTAGCCTAGGCAGTTCCACCATATCTCTTCATTATGCCGTTAGGGTGGATGTAGTCTAGGCTAGAGGCAGTTCCACCATATCTCTTCATTATGCCGTTAGGGTGGATGTAGCCTAGGCAGTTCCACCATATCTCTTCATTATGCCGTTAGGGTGGATGTAGCCTAGGCAGTTCCACCATATCTCTTCATTATGCCGTTAGGGTGGATGTAGCCTAGGCTAGAGGCAGTTCCACCATATCTCTTCATTATGCCGTTAGGGTGGATGTAGTCTAGGCTAGAGGTAGTTCCACCATATCTCTTCATTATGCCGTTAGGGTGGATGTAGTCTAGGCAGTTCCACCATATCTCTTCATTATGCCGTTAGGGTGGATGTAGTCTAGGCAGTTCCACCATATCTCTTCATTATGCCGTTAGGGTGGATGTAGCCTAGGCAGTTCCACCATATCTCTTCATTATGCCGTTAGGGTGGATGTAGCCTAGGCTAGAGGCAGTTCCACCATATCTCTCATTATACCGTTAGGGTGGATGTAGCCTAGGCAGTTCCACCATATCTCTTCATTATGCCGTTAGGGTGGATGTAGTCTAGGCTAGAGGCAGTTCCACCATATATCTTCATTATGCCGTTAGGGTGGATGTAGCCTAGGCAGTTCCACCATATCTCTTCATTATGCCGTTAGGGTGGATGTATCCTAGGCTAGAGGTAGTTCCAACATATCTCTTCATTATGCCGTTAGGGTGGATGTAGTCTAGGCTAGAGGCAGTTCCACCATATCTCTTCATTATGCCGTTAGGGTGGATGTAGCCTAGGCAGTTCCACCATATCTCTTCATTATGCCGTTAGGGTGGATGTAGCCTAGGCAGTTCCACCATATCTCTTCATTATGCCGTTAGGGTGGATGTAGTCTAGGCTAGAGGCAGTTCCACCATATCTCTTCATTATGCCGTTAGGGTGGATGTAGTCTAGGCTAGAGGCAGTTCCACCATATCTCTTCATTATGCCGTTAGGGTGGATGTAGTCTAGGCTAGAGGCAGTTCCACCATATCTCTTCATTATACCGTTAGGGTGGATGTAGTCTAAGCTAGAGGCAGTTCCACCATATCTCTTCATTATGCCGTTAGGGTGGATGTAGCCTAGGCAGTTCCACCATATCTCTTCATTATGCCGTTAGGGTGGATGTAGCCTAGGCTGGAGGCAGTTCCACCATATCTCTTCATTAGGCCGTTAGGGTGGATGTAGCCTAGGCAGTTCCACCATATCTCTTCATTATGCCGTTAGGGTGGATGTAGCCTAGGCAGTTCCACCATATCTCTTCATTATGCCGTTAGGGTGGATGTAGCCTAGGCTAGAGGCAGTTCCACCATATCTCTTCATTATGCCGTTAGGGTGGATGTAGCCTAGGTAGTTCCACCATATCTCTTCATTATGCCGTTAGGGTGGATGTAGCCTAGGCTAGAGGTAGTTCCACCATATCTCTTCATTATGCCGTTAGGGTGGATGTAGTCTATGCTAGAGGCAGTTCCACCATATCTCTTCATTATGCCGTTAGGGTGGATGTATCCTAGGCTAGAGGTAGTTCCACCATATCTCTTCATTATGCCGTTAGGGTGGATGTAGTCTAGGCTAGAGGTAGTTCCACCATATCTCTTCATTATGCCGTTAGGGTGGATGTAGTCTAGGCTAGAGGCAGTTCCACCATATCTCTTCATTATGTCGTTAGGGTGGATGTAGCCTAGGCTAGAGGCAGTTCCACCATATCTCTTCATTATGCCGTTAGGGTGGATGTAGTCTGGGCTAGAGGGAGTTCCACCATATCTCTTCATTATGCCGTTAGGGTGGATGTAGTCTAGGCTAGAGGCAGTTCCACCATATCTCTTCATTATGCCGTTAGGGTGGATGTAGCCTATGGTGGCAGTTCCACCATATCTGTTCATTATGCCGTTAGGGTGGATGTAGCCTAGGCAGTTCCACCATATCTCTTCATTATGTCGTTAGGGTGGATGTAGCCTAGGCTAGAGGCAGTTCCACCATATCTCTTCATTATGCCGTTAGGGTGGATGTAGTCTAGGCTAGAGGGAGTTCCACCATATCTCTTCATTATGCCGTTAGGGTGGATGTAGTCTAGGCTAGAGGCAGTTCCACCATATCTCTTCATTATGCCGTTAGGGTGGATGTAGCCTAGGCAGTTCCACCATATCTGTTCATTATGCCGTTAGGGTGGATGTAGCCTAGGCAGTTCCACCATATCTCTTCATTATGCCGTTAGGGTGGATGTAGCCTAGGCAGTTCCACCATATCTCTTCATTATGCTGTTAGGGTGGATGTAGCCTAGGCAGTTCCACCATATCTCTCATTATACCGTTAGGGTGGATGTAGCCTAGGCTAGAGGCAGTTCCACCATATCTCTTCATTATGCCGTTAGGGTGGATGTAGTCTAGACTAGAGGCAGTTCCACCATATCTCTTCATTATGCCGTTAGGGTGGATGTAGCCTAGGCTAGAGGCAGTTCCACCATATCTCTTCATTATGCCGTTAGGGTGGATGTAGCCTAGGCTAGAGGCAGTTCCACCATATCTCTTCATTATGCCGTTAGGGTGGATGTAGCCTAGGCTAGAGGCAGTTCCACCATATCTCTTCATTATGCCGTTAGGGTGGATGTAGTCTAGGCTAGAGGCAGTTCCACCATATCTCTTCATTATGCCGTTAGGGTGGATGTAGTCTAGGCTAGAGGCAGTTCCACCATATCTCTTCATTATACCGTTAGGGTGGATGTAGTCTAAGCTAGAGGCAGTTCCACCATATCTCTTCATTATGCCGTTAGGGTGGATGTAGCCTAGGCAGTTCCACCATATCTCTTCATTATGCCGTTAGGGTGGATGTAGCCTAGGCTGGAGGCAGTTCCACCATATCTCTTCATTAGGCCGTTAGGGTGGATGTAGCCTAGGCAGTTCCACCATATCTCTTCATTATGCCGTTAGGGTGGATGTAGCCTAGGCAGTTCCACCATATCTCTTCATTATGCCGTTAGGGTGGATGTAGCCTAGGCTAGAGGCAGTTCCACCATATCTCTTCATTATGCCGTTAGGGTGGATGTAGCCTAGGTAGTTCCACCATATCTCTTCATTATGCCGTTAGGGTGGATGTAGCCTAGGCTAGAGGTAGTTCCACCATATCTCTTCATTATGCCGTTAGGGTGGATGTAGTCTATGCTAGAGGCAGTTCCACCATATCTCTTCATTATGCCGTTAGGGTGGATGTATCCTAGGCTAGAGGTAGTTCCACCATATCTCTTCATTATGCCGTTAGGGTGGATGTAGTCTAGGCTAGAGGTAGTTCCACCATATCTCTTCATTATGCCGTTAGGGTGGATGTAGTCTAGGCTAGAGGCAGTTCCACCATATCTCTTCATTATGTCGTTAGGGTGGATGTAGCCTAGGCTAGAGGCAGTTCCACCATATCTCTTCATTATGCCGTTAGGGTGGATGTAGTCTGGGCTAGAGGGAGTTCCACCATATCTCTTCATTATGCCGTTAGGGTGGATGTAGTCTAGGCTAGAGGCAGTTCCACCATATCTCTTCATTATGCCGTTAGGGTGGATGTAGCCTATGGTGGCAGTTCCACCATATCTGTTCATTATGCCGTTAGGGTGGATGTAGTCTAGGCTAGAGGCAGTTCCACCATATCTCTTCATTATGCCGTTAGGGTGGATGTAGCCTAGGCAGTTCCACCATATCTGTTCATTATGCCGTTAGGGTGGATGTAGCCTAGGCAGTTCCACCATATCTCTTCATTATGCCGTTAGGGTGGATGTAGCCTAGGCAGTTCCACCATATCTCTTCATTATGCTGTTAGGGTGGATGTAGCCTAGGCAGTTCCACCATATCTCTCATTATACCGTTAGGGTGGATGTAGCCTAGGCTAGAGGCAGTTCCACCATATCTCTTCATTATGCCGTTAGGGTGGATGTAGTCTAGACTAGAGGCAGTTCCACCATATCTCTTCATTATGCCGTTAGGGTGGATGTAGCCTAGGCTAGAGGCAGTTCCACCATATCTCTTCATTATGCCGTTAGGGTGGATGTAGCCTAGGCTAGAGGCAGTTCCACCATATCTCTTCATTATGCCGTTAGGGTGGATGTAGTCTAGACTAGAGGCAGTTCCACCATATCTCTTCATTATGCCGTTAGGGTGGATGTAGCCTAGGCTAGAGGCAGTTCCACCATATCTCTTCATTATGCCGTTAGGGTGGATGTAGCCTAGGCAGTTCCACCATATCTCTTCATTATGCTGTTAGGGTGGATGTAGCCTAGGCAGTTCCACCATATCTCTCATTATACCGTTAGGGTGGATGTAGCCTAGGCTAGAGGCAGTTCCACCATATCTCTTCATTATGCCGTTAGGGTGGATGTAGTCTAGACTAGAGGCAGTTCCACCATATCTCTTCATTATGCCGTTAGGGTGGATGTAGCCTAGGCTAGAGGCAGTTCCACCATATCTCTTCATTATGCCGTTAGGGTGGATGTAGCCTAGGCTAGAGGCAGTTCCACCATATCTCTTCATTATGCCGTTAGGGTGGATGTAGTCTGGGCTAGAGGGAGTTCCACCATATCTCTTCATTATGCCGTTAGGGTGGATGTAGTCTAGGCTAGAGGCAGTTCCACCATATCTCTTCATTATGCCGTTAGGGTGGATGTAGCCTATGGTGGCAGTTCCACCATATCTGTTCATTATGCCGTTAGGGTGGATGTAGCCTAGGCAGTTCCACCATATCTCTTCATTATGTCGTTAGGGTGGATGTAGCCTAGGCTAGAGGCAGTTCCACCATATCTCTTCATTATGCCGTTAGGGTGGATGTAGTCTAGGCTAGAGGGAGTTCCACCATATCTCTTCATTATGCCGTTAGGGTGGATGTAGTCTAGGCTAGAGGCAGTTCCACCATATCTCTTCATTATGCCGTTAGGGTGGATGTAGCCTAGGCAGTTCCACCATATCTCTTCATTATGCCGTTAGGGTGGATGTAGCCTAGGCAGTTCCACCATATCTCTTCATTATGCCGTTAGGGTGGATGTAGCCTAGGCAGTTCCACCATATCTCTTCATTATGCTGTTAGGGTGGATGTAGCCTAGGCAGTTCCACCATATCTCTCATTATACCGTTAGGGTGGATGTAGCCTAGGCTAGAGGCAGTTCCACCATATCTCTTCATTATGCCGTTAGGGTGGATGTAGTCTAGACTAGAGGCAGTTCCACCATATCTCTTCATTATGCCGTTAGGGTGGATGTAGCCTAGGCTAGAGGCAGTTCCACCATATCTCTTCATTATGCCGTTAGGGTGGATGTAGCCTAGGCTAGAGGCAGTTCCACCATATCTCTTCATTATGCCGTTAGGGTGGATGTAGCCTAGGCTAGAGGCAGTTCCACCATATCTCTTCATTATGCCGTTAGGGTGGATGTAGTCTAGGCTAGAGGCAGTTCCACCATATCTCTTCATTATGCCGTTAGGGTGGATGTAGTCTAGGCTAGAGGCAGTTCCACCATATCTCTTCATTATACCGTTAGGGTGGATGTAGTCTAAGCTAGAGGCAGTTCCACCATATCTCTTCATTATGCCGTTAGGGTGGATGTAGCCTAGGCAGTTCCACCATATCTCTTCATTATGCCGTTAGGGTGGATGTAGCCTAGGCTGGAGGCAGTTCCACCATATCTCTTCATTAGGCCGTTAGGGTGGATGTAGCCTAGGCAGTTCCACCATATCTCTTCATTATGCCGTTAGGGTGGATGTAGCCTAGGCAGTTCCACCATATCTCTTCATTATGCCGTTAGGGTGGATGTAGCCTAGGCTAGAGGCAGTTCCACCATATCTCTTCATTATGCCGTTAGGGTGGATGTAGCCTAGGTAGTTCCACCATATCTCTTCATTATGCCGTTAGGGTGGATGTAGCCTAGGCTAGAGGTAGTTCCACCATATCTCTTCATTATGCCGTTAGGGTGGATGTAGTCTATGCTAGAGGCAGTTCCACCATATCTCTTCATTATGCCGTTAGGGTGGATGTATCCTAGGCTAGAGGTAGTTCCACCATATCTCTTCATTATGCCGTTAGGGTGGATGTAGTCTAGGCTAGAGGTAGTTCCACCATATCTCTTCATTATGCCGTTAGGGTGGATGTAGTCTAGGCTAGAGGCAGTTCCACCATATCTCTTCATTATGTCGTTAGGGTGGATGTAGCCTAGGCTAGAGGCAGTTCCACCATATCTCTTCATTATGCCGTTAGGGTGGATGTAGTCTGGGCTAGAGGGAGTTCCACCATATCTCTTCATTATGCCGTTAGGGTGGATGTAGTCTAGGCTAGAGGCAGTTCCACCATATCTCTTCATTATGCCGTTAGGGTGGATGTAGCCTATGGTGGCAGTTCCACCATATCTGTTCATTATGCCGTTAGGGTGGATGTAGTCTAGGCTAGAGGCAGTTCCACCATATCTCTTCATTCTGCCGTTAGGGTGGATGTAGCCTAGGCAGTTCCACCATATCTGTTCATTATGCCGTTAGGGTGGATGTAGCCTAGGCAGTTCCACCATATCTCTTCATTATGCCGTTAGGGTGGATGTAGCCTAGGCAGTTCCACCATATCTCTTCATTATGCTGTTAGGGTGGATGTAGCCTAGGCAGTTCCACCATATCTGTCATTATACCGTTAGGGTGGATGTAGCCTAGGCTAGAGGCAGTTCCACCATATCTCTTCATTATGCCGTTAGGGTGGATGTAGTCTAGACTAGAGGCAGTTCCACCATATCTCTTCATTATGCCGTTAGGGTGGATGTAGCCTAGGCTAGAGGCAGTTCCACCATATCTCTTCATTATGCCGTTAGGGTGGATGTAGCCTAGGCTAGAGGCAGTTCCACCATATCTCTTCATTATGCCGTTAGGGTGGATGTAGTCTAGACTAGAGGCAGTTCCACCATATCTCTTCATTATGCCGTTAGGGTGGATGTAGCCTAGGCTAGAGGCAGTTCCACCATATCTCTTCATTATGCCGTTAGGGTGGATGTAGCCTAGGCAGTTCCACCATATCTCTTCATTATGCTGTTAGGGTGGATGTAGCCTAGGCAGTTCCACCATATCTCTCATTATACCGTTAGGGTGGATGTAGCCTAGGCTAGAGGCAGTTCCACCATATCTCTTCATTATGCCGTTAGGGTGGATGTAGTCTAGACTAGAGGCAGTTCCACCATATCTCTTCATTATGCCGTTAGGGTGGATGTAGCCTAGGCTAGAGGCAGTTCCACCATATCTCTTCATTATGCCGTTAGGGTGGATGTAGCCTAGGCTAGAGGCAGTTCCACCATATCTCTTCATTATGCCGTTATGGTGGATGTAGTCTAGACTAGAGGCAGTTCCACCATATCTCTTCATTATGCCGTTAGGGTGGATGTAGCCTAGGCTAGAGGCAGTTCCACCATATCTCTTCATTATTAATTTTGTTATTCTGGTCATCTCTCTCTCAGGCTGGGAACTCTAAATAGTAATAGTAGTAGTATATAGTCTTCGGCATCCCAACACTCTGGACAGCTACTTTCACCTGCCTTTGTAGATCTCATAAAGGTATATGTGTGATTGACTGATAGAAATAAATTACAATGAAATGCCCTATTGGATATTCTGGCTCAGGCAATGCTTTACTTGTCCAAGACTTACTCACAATCAAATGTCTTGCAAAAATAACATTTCATTGGAAGCATCATTAAATGGTTCTTATAACAGACATAGCTGTCCCAGAGCACCGAGTGGGATTCCTGTAGCATATCCAGTACAGGCTCTGAACCAGAGACAAGACAGAGATTGGTGGCCTCTGTTTAGGGTCAGGGGGGGGTGTCACTACTCACATTCTTGCCCTTGTCCTGCAGCAGTTTGAGGTTAACTTTACACTGTTCCAGCTCCTCGTTGATGGAGCGTTTCTCCTGCTCTGTCCTCTCATAACACTGCCTCAGATCACACAGCAAGTTCTGAGTGTCCTCATACTGTGGGGGGAGAGACAGATAGAGAGGGAGAGAGAAGGGTGGGAGAGACAGAGAGAGACAGAGAGAAGGGTGGGAGAGAGAGAGAGAGACAGAGAGAAGGGTGGGAGAGAGAGAGAGAGAGACAGAGAGAAGGGTGGGAGAGAGAGGGGGGAGAGAGAGAGAAGGGTGGGAGAGAGACAGAGAGAAGGGTGGGAGAGAGAGAGAGAGAGAGAGAAGGGTGGAGAGAGAGAAGGGTGGAGAGAGAGAGAGAGAGAAGGGTGGGAGAGAGAGAGAGAGAAGGGGGGAGGGAGAGAGAGAGAGAGAGAAGGGGGAGAGAGAGAGAAGGGGGGAGAGAGAGAGAAGGGGGGAGAGAGAGAGAAGGGGGGAGAGAGAGAGAAGGGGGGAGAGAGAGAAGCAACAGAAAGTGTCAGACATGTGTTTGTACCATACCTCTCTCTGGGTGAACCATATCATACCTCTCTCTGCAGGCTCTGTGTCCTGCTAGCAGCCTGGTTCAGCTGTGACTGCAGCTTGTTAGCGTCCTGGAGGTGTTGGTCCTGCAGTGAACCCAGTCTACTCTGCATCTCTCCCTGGGACTTCTCCAGACTCTCCAGACTGCTGCTCAGACTGGCAGTCTGCTTCCTGGAACTGAGGGGGACAAAGAGACCATATAAAACCATGTCCAGAACTGTGATATAGTCCAAACAGGGTCTAGTGGATCTTCTGAACACATCAGTCGGCTCCCTGGAAGACGAGGGGAGGACAGCAGACGATCATGTCAGGATAAGGTCAGCATACGGACAGAAGTCTGAAGTCTTTGTAAATGTTGTATATCAGAGAAAGGACAGTTACTACCTGCTAGTCCAGCCACCTCTACCCCACACCCAGACAGTTACTACCTGCTAGTCCAGCCACCTCTACCCCACACCCAGACAGTTACTACCTGCTAGTCCAGCCACCTCTACCCCACACCCAGACAGTTACTACCTGCTAGTCCAGCCACCTCTACCCCACACCCAGACAGTTACTACCTGCTAGTCCAGCCACCTCTACCCCACACCCAGACAGTTACTACCTGCTAGTCCAGCCACCTCTACCCCACACCCAGACAGTTACTACCTGCTAGTCCAGCCACCTCTACCCCACACCCAGACAGTTACTACCTGCTAGTCCATCCACCTCTACCCCACACCCAGACAGTTACTACCTGCTAGTCCATCCACCTCTACCCCACACCCAGACAGTTACTACCTGCTAGCCCAGCCACCTCTACCCCACACCCAGACAGTTACTACCTGCTAGCCCAGCCACCTCTACCCCACACCCAGACAGTTACTACCTGCTAGTCCATCCACCTCTACCCCACACCCAGACAGTTACTACCTGCTAGTCCATCCACATCTACCCCACACCCAGACAGTTACTACCTGCTAGTCCATCCACCTCTACCCCACACCCAGACAGTTACTACCTGCTAGTCCATCCACCTCTACCCCACACCCAGACAGTTACTACCTGCTAGCCCAGCCACCTCTACCCCACACCCAGACAGTTACTACCTGCTAGTCCAGCCACCTCTACCCCACACCCAGACAGTTACTACCACTAGCCCAGGCACCTCTACCCCACACCCAGACAGTTACTACCTGCTAGTCCAGCCACCTCTACCCCACACCCAGACAGTTACTACCACTAGCCCAGGCACCTCTACCCCACACCCAGACAGTTACTACCTGCTAGTCCAGCCACCTCTACCCCACACCCAGACAGTTACTACCACTAGCCCAGGCACCTCTACCCCACACCCAGACAGTTACTACCTGCTAGTCCAGCCACCTCTACCCCACACCCAGACAGTTACTACCTGCTAGTCCAGCCACCTCTACTCCACACCCAGACAGTTACTACCTGCTAGTCCAGCCACCTCTACCCCACACCCAGACAGTTACTACCACTAGCCCAGGCACCTCTACCCCACACCCAGACAGTTACTACCTGCTAGTCCAGCCACCTCTACTCCACACCCAGACAGTTACTACCTGCTAGTCCAGCCACCTCTACCCCACACCCAGACAGTTACTACCACTAGCCCAGGCACCTCTACCCCACACCCAGACAGTTACTACCTGCTAGTCCAGCCACCTCTACCCCACACCCAGACAGTTACTACCACTAGCCCAGGCACCTCTACCCCACACCCAGACAGTTACTACCGCTAGTCCAGCCACCTCTACCCCACACCCAGACAGTTACTACCTGCTAGCCCAGCCACCTCTACCCCACACCGACAGTTACTACCTGCTAGTCCAGCCACCTCTACCCCACACCCAGACAGTTACTACCTGCTAGCCCAGCCACCTCTACCCCACACCCAGACAGTTACTACCTGCTTGCCCAGCCACCTCTACCCCACACCCAGACAGTTACTACCTGCTAGTCCATCCACCTCTACCCCACACCCAGACAGTTACTACCTGCTAGCCCAGCCACCTCTACCCCACACCCAGACAGTTACTACCTGCTAGTCCAGCCACCTCTACTCCACACCCAGACAGTTACTACCACTAGCCCAGGCACCTCTACCCCACACCCAGACAGTTACTACCACTAGCCCAGGCACCTCTACCCCACACCGACAGTTACTACCCGCTAGTCCAGCCACCTCTACCCCACACCCAGACAGTTACTACCCGCTAGTCCAGCCACCTCTACCCCACACCCAGACAGTTACTACCTGCTAGTCCAGCCACCTCTACCCCACACCCAGACAGTTACTACCTGCTAGCCCAGCCACCTCTACCCCACACCCAGACAGTTACTACCTGCTAGTCCATCCACCTCTACCCCACACCCAGACAGTTACTACCTGCTAGTCCATCCACATCTACCCCACACCCAGACAGTTACTACCTGCTAGTCCATCCACCTCTACCCCACACCCAGACAGTTACTACCCGCTAGTCCAGCCACCTCTACCCCACACCCAGACAGTTACTACCTGCTAGTCCAGCCACCTCTACCCCACACCCAGACAGTTACTACCTGCTAGTCCAGCCACCTCTACCCCACACCCAGACAGTTACTACCTGCTAGCCCAGCCACCTCTACCCCACACCCAGACAGTTACTACCTGCTAGTCCATCCACCTCTACCCCACACCCAGACAGTTACTACCTGCTAGTCCATCCACATCTACCCCACACCCAGACAGTTACTACCTGCTAGTCCATCCACCTCTACCCCACACCCAGACAGTTACTACCTGCTAGCCCAGCCACCTCTACCCCACACCCAGACAGTGACTACCACTAGCCCAGGCACCTCTACCCCACACCCAGAAAGTTACTACCTGCTAGTCCAGCCACCTCTACCCCACACCCAGACAGTTACTACCACTAGCCCAGGCACCTCTACCCCACACCCAGACAGTTACTACCTGCTAGTCCAGCCACCTCTACCCCACACCCAGACAGTTACTACCACTAGCCCAGGCACCTCTACCCCACACCCAGACAGTTACTACCTGCTAGTCCAGCCACCTCTACCCCACACCCAGACAGTTACTACCTGCTAGTCCAGCCACCTCTACTCCACACCCAGACAGTTACTACCTGCTAGTCCAGCCACCTCTACCCCACACCCAGACAGTTACTACCACTAGCCCAGGCACCTCTACCCCACACCCAGACAGTTACTACCTGCTAGTCCAGCCACCTCTACCCCACACCCAGACAGTTACTACCACTAGCCCAGGCACCTCTACCCCACACCCAGACAGTTACTACCACTAGTCCAGCCACCTCTACCCCACACCCAGACAGTTACTACCTGCTAGCCCAGCCACCTCTACCCCACACCGACAGTTACTACCTGCTAGTCCAGCCACCTCTACCCCACACCCAGACAGTTACTACCTGCTAGCCCAGCCACCTCTACCCCACACCCAGACAGTTACTACCTGCTTGCCCAGCCACCTCTACCCCACACCCAGACAGTTACTACCTGCTAGTCCATCCACCTCTACCCCACACCCAGACAGTTACTACCTGCTAGCCCAGCCACCTCTACCCCACACCCAGACAGTTACTACCTGCTAGTCCAGCCACCTCTACTCCACACCCAGACAGTTACTACCACTAGCCCAGGCACCTCTACCCCACACCCAGACAGTTACTACCACTAGCCCAGGCACCTCTACCCCACACCCAGACAGTTACTACCCGCTAGTCCAGCCACCTCTACCCCACACCCAGACAGTTACTACCCGCTAGTCCAGCCACCTCTACCCCACACCCAGACAGTTACTACCTGCTAGTCCAGCCACCTCTACCCCACACCCAGACAGTTACTACCTGCTAGTCCAGCCACCTCTACACCACACCCAGACAGTTACTACCTGCTAGCCCAGCCACCTCTACCCCACACCCAGACAGTTACTACCTGCTAGTCCAGCCACCACTACCCCACACCCAGACAGTTACTACCTGCTAGTCCAGCCACCTCTACCCCACACCCAGACAGTTACTACCTGCTAGCCCAGCCACCTCTACCCCACACCGACAGTTACTACCTGCTAGTCCAGCCACCTCTACCCCACACCCAGACAGTTACTACCTGCTAGTCCATCCACCTCTACCCCACACCCAGACAGTTACTACCTGCTAGCCCAGCCACCTCTACCCCACACCCAGACAGTTACTACCTGCTAGTCCATCCACCTCTACCCCACACCCAGACAGTTACTACCTGCTAGCCCAGCCACCTCTACCCCACACCCAGACAGTTACTACCTGCTAGTCCAGCCACCTCTACCCCACACCCAGACAGTTACTACCCGCTAGCCCAGGCACCTCTACCCCACACCCAGACAGTTACTACCCGCTAGTCCAGCCACCTCTACCCCACACCCAGACAGTTACTACCTGCTAGTCCAGCCACCTCTACCCCACACCCAGACAGTTACTACCTGCTAGTCCAGCCACCTCTACCCCACACCCAGACAGTTACTACCTGCTAGTCCAGCCACCTCTACCCCACACCCAGACAGTTACTACCTGCTAGCCCAGCCACCTCTACCCCACACCCAGACAGTTACTACCTGCTAGTCCAGCCACCACTACCCCACACCCAGACAGTTACTACCTGCTAGTCCAGCCACCTCTACCCCACACCCAGACAGTTACTACCTGCTAGTCCAGCCACCTCTACCCCACACCCGACAGTTACTACCTGCTAGTCCAGCCACCTCTACCCCACACCCAGACAGTTACTACCTGCTAGTCCAGCCACCTCTACCCCACACCCAGACAGTTACTACCTGCTAGCCCAGCCACCTCTACCCCACACCCAGACAGTTACTACCTGCTAGTCCAGCCACCACTACCCCACACCCAGACAGTTACTACCTGCTAGTCCAGCCACCTCTACCCCACACCCAGACAGTTACTACCTGCTAGTCCAGCCACCTCTACCCCACACCCAGACAGTTACTACCTGCTAGCCCAGCCACCTCTACCCCACACCCAGACAGTTACTACCTGCTTGCCCAGCCACCTCTACCCCACACCCAGACAGTTACTACCTGCTAGTCCAGCCACCTCTACCCCACACCCAGACAGTTACTACCTGCTAGTCCAGCCACCTCTACCCCACACCCAGACAGTTACTACCTGCTAGTCCAGCCACCTCTACCCCACACCCAGACAGTTACTACCTGCTAGTCCAGCCACCTCTACCCCACACCCAGACAGTTACTACCTGCTAGTCCAGCCACCTCTACCCCACACCCAGACAGTTACTACCTGCTAGCCCAGCCACCTCTACCCCACACCCAGACAGTTACTACCTGCTAGCCCAGCCACCTCTACCCCACACCCAGACAGTTACTACCTGCTAGTCCATCCACATCTACCCCACACCCAGACAGTTACTACCTGCTAGTCCATCCACCTCTACCCCACACCCAGACAGTTACTACCCGCTAGTCCAGCCACCTCTACCCCACACCCAGACAGTTACTACCTGCTAGTCCAGCCACCTCTACCCCACACCCAGACAGTTACTACCTGCTAGTCCAGCCACCTCTACCCCACACCCAGACAGTTACTACCTGCTAGCCCAGCCACCTCTACCCCACACCCAGACAGTTACTACCTGCTAGTCCATCCACCTCTACCCCACACCCAGACAGTTACTACCTGCTAGTCCATCCACATCTACCCCACACCCAGACAGTTACTACCTGCTAGTCCATCCACCTCTACCCCACACCCAGACAGTTACTACCTGCTAGCCCAGCCACCTCTACCCCACACCCAGACAGTGACTACCACTAGCCCAGGCACCTCTACCCCACACCCAGACAGTTACTACCTGCTAGTCCAGCCACCTCTACCCCACACCCAGACAGTTACTACCACTAGCCCAGGCACCTCTACCCCACACCCAGACAGTTACTACCTGCTAGTCCAGCCACCTCTACCCCACACCCAGACAGTTACTACCACTAGCCCAGGCACCTCTACCCCACACCCAGACAGTTACTACCTGCTAGTCCAGCCACCTCTACCCCACACCCAGACAGTTACTACCTGCTAGTCCAGCCACCTCTACTCCACACCCAGACAGTTACTACCTGCTAGTCCAGCCACCTCTACCCCACACCCAGACAGTTACTACCACTAGCCCAGGCACCTCTACCCCACACACAGACAGTTACTACCTGCTAGTCCAGCCACCTCTACCCCACACCCAGACAGTTACTACCACTAGCCCAGGCACCTCTACCCCACACCCAGACAGTTACTACCGCTAGTCCAGCCACCTCTACCCCACACCCAGACAGTTACTACCTGCTAGCCCAGCCACCTCTACCCCACACCGACAGTTACTACCTGCTAGTCCAGCCACCTCTACCCCACACCCAGACAGTTACTACCTGCTAGCCCAGCCACCTCTACCCCACACCCAGACAGTTACTACCTGCTTGCCCAGCCACCTCTACCCCACACCCAGACAGTTACTACCTGCTAGTCCATCCACCTCTACCCCACACCCAGACAGTTACTACCTGCTAGCCCAGCCACCTCTACCCCACACCCAGACAGTTACTACCTGCTAGTCCAGCCACCTCTACTCCACACCCAGACAGTTACTACCACTAGCCCAGGCACCTCTACCCCACACCCAGACAGTTACTACCACTAGCCCAGGCACCTCTACCCCACACCCAGACAGTTACTACCCGCTAGTCCAGCCACCTCTACCCCACACCCAGACAGTTACTACCTGCTAGTCCAGCCACCTCTACCCCACACCCAGACAGTTACTACCTGCTAGTCCAGCCACCTCTACCCCACACCCAGACAGTTACTACCTGCTAGTCCAGCCACCTCTACACCACACCCAGACAGTTACTACCTGCTAGCCCAGCCACCTCTACCCCACACCCAGACAGTTACTACCTGCTAGTCCAGCCACCACTACCCCACACCCAGACAGTTACTACCTGCTAGTCCAGCCACCTCTACCCCACACCCAGACAGTTACTACCTGCTAGCCCAGCCACCTCTACCCCACACCGACAGTTACTACCTGCTAGTCCAGCCACCTCTACCCCACACCCAGACAGTTACTACCTGCTAGTCCATCCACCTCTACCCCACACCCAGACAGTTACTACCTGCTAGTCCATCCACCTCTACCCCACACCCAGACAGTTACTACCTGCTAGCCCAGCCACCTCTACCCCACACCCAGACAGTTACTACCTGCTAGTCCAGCCACCTCTACCCCACACCCAGACAGTTACTACCTACTAGCCCAGGCACCTCTACCCCACACCCAGACAGTTACTACCTGCTAGTCCAGCCACCACTACCCCACACCCAGACAGTTACTACCTGCTAGTCCAGCCACCTCTACCCCACACCCAGACAGTTACTACCTGCTAGTCCAGCCACCTCTACCCCACACCCGACAGTTACTACCTGCTAGTCCAGCCACCTCTACCCCACACCCAGACAGTTACTACCTGCTAGTCCAGCCACCTCTACCCCACACCCAGACAGTTACTACCTGCTAGCCCAGCCACCTCTACCCCACACCCAGACAGTTACTACCTGCTAGTCCAGCCACCACTACCCCACACCCAGACAGTTACTACCTGCTAGTCCAGCCACCTCTACCCCACACCCAGACAGTTACTACCTGCTAGTCCAGCCACCTCTACCCCACACCCAGACAGTTACTACCTGCTAGCCCAGCCACCTCTACCCCACACCCAGACAGTTACTACCTGCTTGCCCAGCCACCTCTACCCCACACCCAGACAGTTACTACCTGCTAGTCCAGCCACCTCTACCCCACACCCAGACAGTTACTACCTGCTAGTCCAGCCACCTCTACCCCACACCCAGACAGTTACTACCTGCTAGTCCAGCCACCTCTACCCCACACCCAGACAGTTACTACCTGCTAGTCCAGCCACCTCTACCCCACACCCAGACAGTTACTACCTGCTAGTCCAGCCACCTCTACCCCACACCCAGACAGTTACTACCTGCTAGTCCAGCCACCTCTACCCCACACCCAGACAGTTACTACCTGCTAGTCCAGCCACCTCTACCCCACACCCAGACAGTTACTACCTGCTAGTCCAGCCACCTCTACCCCACACCCAGACAGTTACTACCTGCTAGCCCAGCCACCTCTACCCCACACCCAGACAGTTACTACCTGCTAGTCCAGCCACCACTACCCCACACCCAGACAGTTACTACCTGCTAGTCCAGCCACCTCTACCCCACACCCAGACAGTTACTACCTGCTAGTCCAGCCACCTCTACCCCACACCCAGACAGTTACTACCTGCTAGTCCAGCCACCTCTACCCCACACCCAGACAGTTACTACCTGCTAGTCCAGCCACCTCTACCCCACACCCAGACAGTTACTACCTGCTAGTCCAGCCACCTCTACCCCACACCCAGACAGTTACTACCTGCTAGTCCAGCCACCACTACCCCACACCCAGACAGTTACTACCTGCTAGTCCAGCCACCTCTACCCCACACCCAGACAGTTACTACCTGCTAGTCCAGCCACCTCTACCCCACACCCAGACAGTTACTACCTGCTAGCCCAGCCACCTCTACCCCACACCCAGACAGTTACTACCTGCTTGCCCAGCCACCTCTACCCCACACCCAGACAGTTACTACCTGCTAGTCCAGCCACCTCTACCCCACACCCAGACAGTTACTACCTGCTAGTCCAGCCACCTCTACCCCACACCCAGACAGTTACTACCTGCTAGTCCAGCCACCTCTACCCCACACCCAGACAGTTACTACCTGCTAGTCCAGCCACCTCTACCCCACACCCAGACAGTTACTACCTGCTAGTCCAGCCACCTCTACCCCACACCCAGACAGTTACTACCTGCTAGTCCAGCCACCTCTACCCCACACCCAGACAGTTACTACCTGCTAGTCCAGCCACCTCTACCCCACACCCAGACAGTTACTACCTGCTAGTCCAGCCACCTCTACCCCACACCCAGACAGTTACTACCTGCTAGTCCAGCCACCTCTACCCCACACCCAGACAGTTACTACCTGCTAGCCCAGCCACCTCTACCCCACACCCAGACAGTTACTACCTGCTAGTCCAGCCACCACTACCCCACACCCAGACAGTTACTACCTGCTAGTCCAGCCACCTCTACCCCACACCCAGACAGTTACTACCTGCTAGTCCAGCCACCTCTACCCCACACCGACAGTTACTACCTGCTAGTCCAGCCACCTCTACCCCACACCCAGACAGTTACTACCTGCTAGTCCAGCCACCTCTACCCCACACCCAGACAGTTACTACCTGCTAGTCCAGCCACCTCTACCCCACACCCAGACAGTTACTACCTGCTAGTCCAGCCACCACTACCCCACACCCAGACAGTTACTACCTGCTAGTCCAGCCACCTCTACCCCACACCCAGACAGTTACTACCTGCTAGTCCAGCCACCTCTACCCCACACCCAGACAGTTACTACCTGCTAGCCCAGCCACCTCTACCCCACACCCAGACAGTTACTACCTGCTTGCCCAGCCACCTCTACCCCACACCCAGACAGTTACTACCTGCTAGTCCAGCCACCTCTACCCCACACCCAGACAGTTACTACCTGCTAGTCCAGCCACCTCTACCCCACACCCCACTCCTCAATGATAATACTGTTGTTCCCCCTATGGTCATCCCCCCCACCTCCTCAATGATAATATTGCTGTTCCCCCTATGGTCACCCCCCCCCCCCCCCTCCCCAATGATAATACTGCTGTTCCCCCTATCGTCATCCCCCCCCTCCCCAATGATAATACTGTTGTTCCCCCTATGGTCATCCCCCCCACCTCCTCAATGATAATACTGCTGTTCCCCCTATGGTCATCTCCCCCCACCTCCTCAATGATAATACTGCTGTTCCCCCTATGGTCATCTCCCCCCCCCTCCCCAATGATCATGTTGCTGTTCCCCCTATGGTCATCCCCCCCACCTCCTCAATGATAATACTGCTGTTCCCCCTATGGTCATCCCCCCTCAATGATCATACTGCTGTTCCCCCTATGGTCACCCCCCCCCCCCTCCCCAATGATCATGTTGCTGTTCCCCCTATGGTCATCCCCCCCACCTCCTCAATGATAATACTGCTGTTCCCCCTATGGTCATCCCCCCTCCTCAATGATCATACTGCTGTTCCCCCTATGGTCACCCCCCCCCCCCCCCCCTTAATGATAATACTACTGTTCCCCCTATGGTCATCTCCCCCACCTCCTCAATGATAATACTGCTGTTCCCCCTATGGTCATCCCCCCCCACCTCCCCAATGATAATACTGCTGTTCCCCCTATGGTCATCTCCCCCCACCTCCTCAATGATAATACTACTGTTCCCCCTATGGTCATCTCCCCCCACCTCCTCAATGATAATACTGCTGTTCCCCCTATGGTCATCCCCCCCCACCTCCCCAATGATAATACTGCTGTTCCCCCTATGGTCATCTCCCCCCACCTCCTCAATGATAATACTGCTGTTCCCCCTATGGTCATCTCCCCCCACCTCCTCAATGATAATACTGCTGTTCCCCCTATGGTCATCTCCCCCCACCTCCTCAATGATAATACTGCTGTTCCCCCTATGGTCATCTCCCCCCACCTCCTCAATGATAATACTGCTGTTCCCCCTATGGTCATCCCCCCCTCCTCAATGATAATACTGCTGTTCCCCCTATGGTCATCCCCCCCTCCTCAATGATAATACTGCTGTTCCCCCTATGGTCATCCCCCCCTCCTCAATGATAATACTGCTGTTCCCCCTATGGTCACCCCCCCCACCTCCCCAATGATAATACTGCTGTTCCCCCTATGGTCATCTCCCCCCACCTCCTCAATGATAATACTACTGTTCCCCCTATGGTCATCTCCCCCCACCTCCTCAATGATAATACTGCTGTTCCCCCTATGGTCATCTCCCCCCACCTCCTCAATGATAATACTGCTGTTCCCCCTATGGTCATCTGGGGGGCACCTCCTCAATGATAATACTGCTGTTCCCCCTATGGTCATCTCCCCCCACCTCCTCAATGATAATACTACTGTTCCCCCTATGGTCATCTCCCCCACCTCCTCAATGATAATACTGCTGTTCCCCCTATGGTCATCCCCCCCCCACCTCCCCAATGATAATACTGCTGTTCCCCCTATGGTCATCTCCCCCCACCTCCTCAATGATAATACTACTGTTCCCCCTATGGTCATCTCCCCCCACCTCCTCAATGATAATACTGCTGTTCCCCCTATGGTCATCCCCCCCCACCTCCCCAATGATAATACTGCTGTTCGCCCTATGGTCATCTCCCCCCACCTCCTCAATGATAATACTGCTGTTCCCCCTATGGTCATCTCCCCCCACCTCCTCAATGATAATACTGCTGTTCCCCCTATGGTCATCTCCCCCCACCTCCTCAATGATAATACTGCTGTTCCCCCTATGGTCATCTCCCCCCACCTCCTCAATGATAATACTGCTGTTCCCCCTATGGTCATCTCCCCCCACCTCCTCAATGATAATACTGCTGTTCCCCCTATGGTCATCCCCCCCTCCTCAATGATAATACTGCTGTTCCCCCTATGGTCACCCCCCCCACCACCCCAATGATAATACTGCTGTTCCCCCTATGGTCATCCCCCCCGCCCCATACTAATTGTTTTTATGACCATTTTCAATATTTTATTTCACTGCATTTTGGAGCTTGAAACGTAATATTTCCACTACTCTGCAATCACACCTGCAACCCTGTACATGTGACTATAAAACACTGTAATAACACCTACAACCCTGTACATGTGACTATTAAACACTGTAATAACACCTACAACCCTGTACATGTACCTATTAAACACTGTAATAACACCTACAACCCTGTACATGTACCTATTAAACACTGTAATAACACCTACAACCCTGTACATGTACCTATTAAACACTGTAATAACACCTACAACCCTGTACATGTACCTATTAAACACTGTAATAACACCTACAACCCTGTACATGTACCTATTAAACACTGTAATAACACCTACAACCCTGTACATGTGACTATTAAACACTGTAATAACACCTACAACCCTGTACATGTACCTATTAAACACTGTAATAACACCTACAACCCTGTACATGTACCTATTAAACACTGTAATAACTACAACCCTGTACATGTACCTATTAAACACTGTAATAACACCTACAACCCTGTACATGTGACTATTAAACACTGTAATAACACCTACAACCCTGTACATGTACCTATTAAACACTGTAATAACTACAACCCTGTACATGTACCTATTAAACACTGTAATAACACCTACAACCCTGTACATGTGACTATTAAACACTGTAATAACACCTACAACCCTGTACATGTGACTATTAAACACTGTAATAACACCTGTACATGTGACTATTAAACACTGTAATAACACCTACAACCCTGTACATGTGACTATTAAACACTGTAATAACACCTGTACATGTACCTATTAAACACTGTAATAACACCTGTACATGTACCTATTAAACACTGTAATAACACCTACAACCCTGTACATGTGACTATTAAACACTGTAATAACACCTGTACATGTGACTATTAAACACTGTAATAACACCTACAACCCTGTACATGTGACTATTAAACACTGTAATAACACCTACAACCCTGTACATGTGATTATTAAAAGACTCTGAATCTGAAAAAGCCACACTTTGCTGAACTGACAACTTCCTTTAGTTGGATGTCATTGTACAGGCAGCGGTGACCTCAGCCCACCTTGTACAGGCAGCGGTGGGAGTGACCTCAACCCACCTTGTACAGGCAGCGGTGGGAGTGACCTCAACCCACCTTGTACAGGCAGCGGTGATCTCAACCCACCTTGTACAGGCAGCGGTGACCTCAGCCCACCTTGTACAGGCAGCGGTGACCTCAACCCACCTTGTACAGGCAGCGGTGGGAGTGACCTCAGCCCACCTTGTACAGGCAGCGGTGGGAGTGACCTCAACCCACCTTGTACAGGCAGCGGTGGGAGTGACCTCAACCCACCTTGTACAGGCAGCGGTGGGAGTGACCTCAACCCACCTTGTACAGGCAGCGGTGACCTCAACCCACCTTGTACAGGCAGCGGTGACCTCAACCCACCTTGTACAGGCAGCGGTGACCTCAACCCACCTTGTACAGGCAGCGGTGACCTCAACCCACCTTGTACAGGCAGCGGTGACCTCAACCCACCTTGTACAGGCAGCGGTGACCTCAACCCACCTTGTACAGGCAGCGGTGACCTCAACCCACCTTGTACAGGCAGCGGTGGGAGTGACCTCAACCCACCTTGTACAGGCAGCGGTGGGAGTGACCTCAACCCACCTTGTACAGGCAGCGGTGGGAGTGACCTCAGCCCACCTTGTACAGGCAGCGGTGGGAGTGACCTCAACCCACCTTGTACAGGCAGCGGTGACCTCAACCCACCTTGTACAGGCAGCGGTGACCTCAACCCACCTTGTACAGGCAGCGGTGACCTCAACCCACCTTGTACAGGCAGCGGTGACCTCAACCCACCTTGTACAGGCAGCGGTGACCTCAACCCACCTTGTACAGGCAGCGGTGACCTCAACCCACCTTGTACAGGCAGCGGTGACCTCAACCCACCTTGTACAGGCAGCGGTGGGAGTGACCTCAACCCACCCTGTACAGGCAGCGGTGGGAGTGACCTCAACCCACCTTGTACAGGCAGCGGTGGGAGTGACCTCAACCCACCTTGTACAGGCAGCGGTGGGAGTGACCTCAACCCACCTTGTACAGGCAGCGGTGAGCTCAACCCACCTTGTACAGGCAGCGGTGACCTCAACCCACCCCCTAACATGTCTAGTGTGACGGCTACGGTGTTCAGTTGACAGTCAGAACCCCCCCCCCCCCAAACCTGCAGTGTGTAGACCCACCTGTCCAGGTCAGTCTCCAGTCTGTGCAGTCTGTTCACCAGGGTAGTCTTCTCAGAACGGAGACACTCACACTCCTGCTGCAGACCGGAACAGTCCTTCTGAAGACGCTCCAACTCCCCTACAGAAACAGATCATTATTATCTCAGTCCTTCTGAAGATGTTCCAACTCCCCTACAGAAACAGATCATTATTATCTCAGTCCTTCTGAAGACGTTCCAACTCCCCTACAGAAACAGATCATTATTATCTCAGTCCTTCTGAAGACGCTCCAACTCCCCTACAGAAACAGATCATTATTATCTCAGTCCTTCTGAAGACGCTCCAACTCCCCTACAGAAACAGATCATTATTATCTCAGCCCTTCTGAAGACGCTCCAACTCCCCTACAGAAACAGATCATTATTATCGCTGTCCTTCTGAAGACGTTCCAACTCCCCTACAGAAACAGATCATTATTATCTCAGTCCTTCTGAAGACGCTCCAACTCCCCTACAGAAACAGATCATTATTATCGCTGTCCTTCTGAAGACGCTCCAACTCTCCTACAGAAACAGATCATTATTATCGCTGTCCTTCTGAAGACGCTCCAACTCCCCTACAGAAACAGATCATTATTATCTCAGTCCATCTGAAGACGCTCCAACTCCCCTACAGAAACAGATCATTATTATCGCTGTCCTTCTGAAGACGCTCCAACTCTCCTACAGAAACAGATCATTATTATCTCAGTCCTTCTGAAGACGTTCCAACTCTCCTACAGAAACAGATCATTATTATCGCTGTCCTTCTGAAGACGCTCCAACTCCCCTACAGAAACAGATCATTATTATCTCAGTCCTTCTGAAGACGTTCCAACTCTCCTACAGAAACAGATCATTATTATCTCAGTCCTTCTGAAGACGTTCCAACTCTCCTACAGAAACAGATCATTATTATCGCTGTCCTTCTGAAGACGTTCCAACTCCCCTACAGAAACAGATCATTATTATCTCAGCCCTTCTGAAGACGCTCCAACTCCCCTACAGAAACAGATCATTATTATCGCTGTCCTTCTGAAGACGCTCCAACTCCCCTACAGAAACAGATCATTATTATCTCAGTCCATCTGAAGACGTTCCAACTCCCCTACAGAAACAGATCATTATTATCGCTGTCCTTCTGAAGACGTTCCAACTCCCCTACAGAAACAGATCATTATTATCTCAGTCCTTCTGAAGACGTTCCAACTCCCCTACAGAAACAGATCATTATTATCGCTGTCCTTCTGAAGACGCTCCAACTCTCCTACAGAAACAGATCATTATTATCTCAGTCCTTCTGAAGACGCTCCAACTCCCCTACAGAAACAGATCATTATTATCGCTGTCCTTCTGAAGACGTTCCAACTCTCCTACAGAAACAGATCATTATTATCGCTGTCCTTCTGAAGACGTTCCAACTCCCCTACAGAAACAGATCATTATTATCGCTGTCCTTCTGAAGACGTTCCAACTCCCCTACAGAAACAGATCATTATTATCTCAGTCCTTCTGAAGACGCTCCAACTCTCCTACAGAAACAGATCATTATTATCGCTGTCCTTCTGAAGACGTTCCAACTCCCCTACAGAAACAGATCATTATTATCGCTGTCCTTCTGAAGACGCTCCAACTCCCCTACAGAAACAGATCATTATTATCGCTGTCCTTCTGAAGACGCTCCAACTCTCCTACAGAAACAGATCATTATTATCGCTGTCCTTCTGAAGACGTTCCAACTCTCCTACAGAAACAGATCATTATTATCGCTGTCCTTCTGAAGACGTTCCAACTCCCCTACAGAAACAGATCATTATTATCTCAGTCCTTCTGAAGACGTTCCAACTCCCCTACAGAAACAGATCATTATTATCGCTGTCCTTCTGAAGACGCTCCAACTCTCCTACAGAAACAGATCATTATTATCGCTGTCCTTCTGAAGACGCTCCAACTCCCCTACAGAAACAGATCATTACTATCGCTGTCCTTCTGAAGACGCTCCAACTCCCCTACAGAAACAGATCATTATTATCTCAGTCCTTCTGAAGACGCTCCAACTCTCCTACAGAAACAGATCATTACTATCGCTGTCCTTCTGAAGACGCTCCAACTCCCCTACAGAAACAGATCATTATTATCTCAGTCCTTCTGAAGACGCTCCAACTCCCCTACAGAAACAGATCATTATTATCGCTGTCCTTCTGAAGACGCTCCAACTCCCCTACAGAAACAGATCATTACTATCGCTGTCCTTCTGAAGACGCTCCAACTCCCCTACAGAAACAGATCATTATTATCTCAGTCCTTCTGAAGACGCTCCAACTCCCCTACAGAAACAGATCATTATTATCGCTGTCCTTCTGAAGACGCTCCAACTCCCCTACAGAAACAGATCATTATTATCTCAGTCCTTCTGAAGACGCTCCAACTCTCCTACAGAAACAGATCATTATTATCGCTGTCCTTCTGAAGACGCTCCAACTCCCCTACAGAAACAGATCATTACTATCGCTGTCCTTCTGAAGACGCTCCAACTCCCCTACAGAAACAGATCATTATTATCGCTGTCCTTCTGAAGACGCTCCAACTCCCCTACAGAAACAGATCATTATTATCGCTGTCCTTCTGAAGACGCTCCAACTCCCCTACAGAAACAGATCATTATTATCGCTGTCCTTCTGAAGACGCTCCAACTCCCCTACAGAAACAGATCATTATTATCGCTGTCCTTCTGAAGACGCTCCAACTCCCCTACAGAAACAGATCATTATTATCGCTGTCCTTCTGAAGACGCTCCAACTCCCCTACAGAAACAGATCATTATTATCGCTGTCCTTCTGAAGACGCTCCAACTCCCCTACAGAAACAGATCATTACTATCGCTGTCCTTCTGAAGACGCTCCAACTCCCCTACAGAAACAGATCATTATTATCTCAGTCCTTCTGAAGACGTTCCAACTCTCCTACAGAAACAGATCATTATTATCGCTGTCCTTCTGAAGACGTTCCAACTCCCCTACAGAAACAGATCATTATTATCTCAGTCCTTCTGAAGACGCTCCAACTCTCCTACAGAAACAGATCATTATTATCGCTGTCCTTCTGAAGACGCTCCAACTCCCCTACAGAAACAGATCATTATTATCGCTGTCCTTCTGAAGACGCTCCAACTCCCCTACAGAAACAGATCATTATTATCTCAGTCCTTCTGAAGACGTTCCAACTCTCCTACAGAAACAGATCATTATTATCTCAGTCCTTCTGAAGACGCTCCAACTCCCCTACAGAAACAGATCATTATTATCTCAGTCCTTCTGAAGACAATCCAACTCCCCTACAGAAACAGATCATTACTATCGCTGTCCTTCTGAAGACGTTCCAACTCTCCTACAGAAACAGATCATTATTATCGCTGTCCTTCTGAAGACGTTCCAACTCCCCTACAGAAACAGATCATTATTATCTCAGTCCTTCTGAAGACGTTCCAACTCCCCTACAGAAACAGATCATTATTATCGCTGTCCTTCTGAAGACGTTCCAACTCCCCTACAGAAACAGATCATTATTATCGCTGTCCTTCTGAAGACGCTCCAACTCCCCTACAGAAACAGATCATTATTATCGCTGTCCTTCTGAAGACGCTCCAACTCCCCTACAGAAACAGATCATTATTATCTCAGTCCTTCTGAAGACGTTCCAACTCCACTACAGAAACAGATCATTATTATCGCTGTCCTTCTGAAGACGTTCCAACTCTCCTACAGAAACAGATCATTATTATCGCTGTCCTTCTGAAGACGTTCCAACTCCCCTACAGAAACAGATCATTATTATCGCTGTCCTTCTGAAGACGTTCCAACTCTCCTACAGAAACAGATCATTATTATCGCTGTCCTTCTGAAGACGTTCCAACTCTCCTACAGAAACAGATCATTATTATCTCAGTCCTTCTGAAGACGCTCCAACTCTCCTACAGAAACAGATCATTATTATCTCAGTCCTTCTGAAGACGCTCCAACTCCCCTACAGAAACAGATCATTATTATCGCTGTCCTTCTGAAGACGCTCCAACTCTCCTACAGAAACAGATCATTATTATCGCTGTCCTTCTGAAGATGTTCCAACTCCCCTACAGAAACAGATCATTATTATCGCTGTCCTTCTGAAGACGTTCCAACTCCCCTACAGAAACAGATCATTATTATCGCTGTCCTTCTGAAGACGTTCCAACTCCCCTACAGAAACAGATCATTATTATCGCTGTCCTTCTGAAGACGCTCCAACTCCCCTACAGAAACAGATCATTATTATCGCTGTCCTTCTGAAGACGTTCCAACTCCCCTACAGAAACAGATCATTATTATCGCTGTCCTTCTGAAGACGCTCCAACTCCCCTACAGAAACAGATCATTATTATCGCTGTCCTTCTGAAGACGTTCCAACTCCCCTACAGAAACAGATCATTATTATCGCTGTCCTTCTGAAGACGTTCCAACTCCCCTACAGAAACAGATCATTATTATCGCTGTCCTTCTGAAGACGTTCCAACTCCCCTACAGAAACAGATCATTATTATCGCTGTCCTTCTGAAGACGTTCCAACTCTCCTACAGAAACAGATCATTATTATCGCTGTCCTTCTGAAGACGTTCCAACTCCCCTACAGAAACAGATCATTATTATCGCTGTCCTTCTGAAGACGTTCCAACTCCCCTACAGAAACAGATCATTATTATCGCTGTCCTTCTGAAGACGTTCCAACTCTCCTACAGAAACAGATCATTATTATCGCTGTCCTTCTGAAGACGTTCCAACTCCCCTACAGAAACAGATCATTATTATCGCTGTCCTTCTGAAGACGTTCCAACTCCCCTACAGAAACAGATCATTATTATCGCTGTCCTTCTGAAGACGTTCCAACTCCACTACAGAAACAGATCATTATTATCGCTGTCCTTCTGAAGACGTTCCAACTCTCCTACAGAAACAGATCATTATTATCGCTGTCCTTCTGAAGACGTTCCAACTCCCCTACAGAAACAGATCATTATTATCGCTGTCCTTCTGAAGACGTTCCAACTCTCCTACAGAAACAGATCATTATTATCGCTGTCCTTCTGAAGACGTTCCAACTCTCCTACAGAAACAGATCATTATTATCTCAGTCCTTCTGAAGACGCTCCAACTCTCCTACAGAAACAGATCATTATTATCTCAGTCCTTCTGAAGACGCTCCAACTCCCCTACAGAAACAGATCATTATTATCGCTGTCCTTCTGAAGACGCTCCAACTCTCCTACAGAAACAGATCATTATTATCGCTGTCCTTCTGAAGATGTTCCAACTCCCCTACAGAAACAGATCATTATTATCGCTGTCCTTCTGAAGACGTTCCAACTCCCCTACAGAAACAGATCATTATTATCGCTGTCCTTCTGAAGACGTTCCAACTCCCCTACAGAAACAGATCATTATTATCGCTGTCCTTCTGAAGACGCTCCAACTCCCCTACAGAAACAGATCATTATTATCGCTGTCCTTCTGAAGACGTTCCAACTCCCCTACAGAAACAGATCATTATTATCGCTGTCCTTCTGAAGACGCTCCAACTCCCCTACAGAAACAGATCATTATTATCGCTGTCCTTCTGAAGACGTTCCAACTCCCCTACAGAAACAGATCATTATTATCGCTGTCCTTCTGAAGACGTTCCAACTCCCCTACAGAAACAGATCATTATTATCGCTGTCCTTCTGAAGACGTTCCAACTCCCCTACAGAAACAGATCATTATTATCGCTGTCCTTCTGAAGACGTTCCAACTCTCCTACAGAAACAGATCATTATTATCGCTGTCCTTCTGAAGACGTTCCAACTCCCCTACAGAAACAGATCATTATTATCGCTGTCCTTCTGAAGACGTTCCAACTCCCCTACAGAAACAGATCATTATTATCGCTGTCCTTCTGAAGACGTTCCAACTCTCCTACAGAAACAGATCATTATTATCGCTGTCCTTCTGAAGACGTTCCAACTCCCCTACAGAAACAGATCATTATTATCGCTGTCCTTCTGAAGACGTTCCAACTCCCCTACAGAAACAGATCATTATTATCGCTGTCCTTCTGAAGACGTTCCAACTCCCCTACAGAAACAGATCATTATTATCGCTGTCCTTCTGAAGACGTTCCAACTCCCCTACAGAAACAGATCATTATTATCTCAGTCCTTCTGAAGACGCTCCAACTCTCCTACAGAAACAGATCATTATTATCGCTGTCCTTCTGAAGACGTTCCAACTCCCCTACAGAAACAGATCATTATTATCTCAGTCCTTCTGAAGACGCTCCAACTCCCCTACAGAAACAGATCATTATTATCTCAGTCCTTCTGAAGACGCTCCAACTCCCCTACAGAAACAGATCATTATTATCGCTGTCCTTCTGAAGACGTTCCAACTCCCCTACAGAAACAGATCATTATTATCGCTGTCCTTCTGAAGACGTTCCAACTCCCCTACAGAAACAGATCATTATTATCGCTGTCCTTCTGAAGACGTTCCAACTCCCCTACAGAAACAGATCATTATTATCTCAGTCCTTCTGAAGACGTTCCAACTCTCCTACAGAAACAGATCATTATTATCGCTGTCCTTCTGAAGACGTTCCAACTCCCCTACAGAAACAGATCATTATTATCGCTGTCCTTCTGAAGACGCTCCAACTCCCCTACAGAAACAGATCATTATTATCGCTGTCCTTCTGAAGACGCTCCAACTCCCCTACAGAAACAGATCATTATTATCGCTGTCCTTCTGAAGACGTTCCAACTCTCCTACAGAAACAGATCATTATTATCGCTGTCCTTCTGAAGACGTTCCAACTCCCCTACAGAAACAGATCATTATTATCTCAGTCCTTCTGAAGACGCTCCAACTCCCCTACAGAAACAGATCATTATTATCTCAGTCCTTCTGAAGACGTTCCAACTCTCCTACAGAAACAGATCATTATTATCGCTGTCCTTCTGAAGACGTTCCAACTCCCCTACAGAAACAGATCATTATTATCTCAGTCCTTCTGAAGACGCTCCAACTCCCCTACAGAAACAGATCATTATTATCTCAGTCCTTCTGAAGACGCTCCAACTCTCCTACAGAAACAGATCATTATTATCGCTGTCCTTCTGAAGACGCTCCAACTCCCCTACAGAAACAGATCATTATTATCGCTGTCCTTCTGAAGACGCTTCCAACTCTCCCTACAGAAACAGATCATTATTATCGCTGTCCTTCTGAAGACTGTTCCAACTCTCCCTACAGAAACAGATCATTATTATCGCTGTCCTTCTGAAGACGTTCCAACTCCCCTACAGAAACAGATCATTATTATCGCTGTCCTTCTGAAGACGCTCCAACTCCCCTACAGAAACAGATCATTATTATCGCTGTCCTTCTGAAGACGCTCCAACTCCCCTACAGAAACAGATCATTATTATCGCTGTCCTTCTGAAGACGCTCCAACTCTCCTACAGAAACAGATCATTATTATCGCTGTCCTTCTGAAGACGCTCCAACTCCCCTACAGAAACAGATCATTATTATCTCAGTCCTTCTGAAGACGTTCCAACTCTCCTACAGAAACAGATCATTATTATCGCTGTCCTTCTGAAGACGTTCCAACTCTCCTACAGAAACAGATCATTATTATCTCAGCCCTTCTGACGCTCCAACTCTCCTACAGAAACAGATCATTATTATCGCTGTCCTTCTGAAGACGTTCCAACTCCCCTACAGAAACAGATCATTATTATCTCAGTCCTTCTGAAGACGCTCCAACTCTCCTACAGAAACAGATCATTATTATCGCTGTCCTTCTGAAGACGTTCCAACTCCCCTACAGAAACAGATCATTATTATCTCAGTCCATCTGAAGACGCTCCAACTCCCCTACAGAAACAGATCATTATTATCTCAGCCCTTCTGAAGACGCTCCAACTCTCCTACAGAAACAGATCATTATTATCGCTGTCCTTCTGAAGACGTTCCAACTCCCCTACAGAAACAGATCATTATTATCGCTGTCCTTCTGAAGACGTTCCAACTCTCCTACAGAAACAGATCATTATTATCGCTGTCCTTCTGAAGACGTTCCAACTCCCCTACAGAAACAGATCATTATTATCGCTGTCCTTCTGAAGACGTTCCAACTCCCCTACAGAAACAGATCATTATTATCGCTGTCCTTCTGAAGACGTTCCAACTCTCCTACAGAAACAGATCATTATTATCGCTGTCCTTCTGAAGACGTTCCAACTCTCCTACAGAAACAGATCATTATTATCGCTGTCCTTCTGAAGACGTTCCAACTCTCCTACAGAAACAGATCATTATTATCTCAGTCCTTCTGAAGACGTTCCAACTCCCCTACAGAAACAGATCATTATTATCGCTGTCCTTCTGAAGACGCTCCAACTCCCCTACAGAAACAGATCATTATTATCGCTGTCCTTCTGAAGACGTTCCAACTCCCCTACAGAAACAGATCATTATTATCGCTGTCCTTCTGAAGACGTTCCAACTCCCCTACAGAAACAGATCATTATTATCGCTGTCCTTCTGAAGACGTTCCAACTCCCCTACAGAAACAGATCATTATTATCTCAGTCCTTCTGAAGACGTTCCAACTCTCCTACAGAAACAGATCATTATTATCGCTGTCCATCTGAAGACGTTCCAACTCCCCTACAGAGAGGAGATGTAGACCGGTTACAACAGCTGATCCTCTATGAACAGTCGTTGCGCTGAGCCTTAAAAACATTCATAACATTCTTCTTGAGCCATTAGTTCACATGTAACAGACAGGATGAAGGCAACATGGTAGTAGGTAGTATGGTACGGGATATGGTAGTAGGTGTTTGTACCATGTTTTGTGCTGCTGCCATGTTGTGTTGCTACCATGCTGTTGTCCTAGGTTTCTCTGTTGTCTCTCTTGTGATGTGTGTTATGTCCTATATTTATATTGTATTTTTTATTAATCCCAGGCCACCGTCCCCGCAGGAGGCCTTCTGCCTTTTGGTAGGCCGTCATTGGAAATATTTTTTAATTTTTAATTTCAACTTTATTTAACCAGGTAGGCCAGTTGAGAACAAGTTCTCATTTACAACTGCGACCTGGCCAAGATAAAGCAAAGCAGTTCGACACAAACAACAACACAGAGTTACACATGGAATAAACAAAAGTACAGTCAATACCAGAAAAATCTATATACAGTGTGTGCAAATGGAGTAAGGAGGTAAGGCAATAAATAGGCCGTAGTAGCGAAGGTGGGCTATTTACAGATGGACTATGTACAGCTGCAGCGATCGGTTAGCTGCTCAGATAGCTGATGCTTAAAGTTAGTGAGGGAGATATAAGTCTCCAACTTCTGCGATTTTTGCAATTCATTCTAGTCACTGGCAGCAGAGAACTGGAAGGAAAGGCGGCCAAATGAGGTGTTGGCTTTGGGGATGACCAGTGAGATATACCTGCTGGAGAACGTGCTACGGGTGGGTGTTGATAGTGACCAGTGAGCTGAGAGAAGGCGGGACTTTACCTAGCAAAGACTTATAGATGACCTGGAGCCAGTGGGTTTGGCGCCGAATATGTTGTGAGGGCCAGCCGACTAGAGCGTACAGGTCGCAGTGGTGGGTAGCATATGGGGCTTTGGTGACAAAACGGATGGCACTGTGATAGACTGCATCCAGTTTGCTGAGTAGAGTGTTGGAGGCTATTTTGTAAATGACATCGTCAAAGTCAAGGATCGGTAGGCATGTCAGTTTTAAAAGGGTATGTTTGACAGCGTGAGTGAAGGAGGCTTCTACATCACTAGAGAGTCTGGTGACGTGTTCTACATCACCGCTAGAGAGTCTGGTGACGTGTTCTACATCACCGCTAGAGAGTCTGGTGACGTGTTCTACATCACCGCTAGAGAGTCTGGTGACGTGTTCTACATCACCGCTAGAGAGTCTGGTGACGTGTTCTACATCACCACTAGAGAGTCTGGTGACGTGTTCTACATCACCACTAGAGAGTCTGGTGACGTGTTCTACATCACCACTAGAGAGTCTGGTGACATTTTACATTACATTTAAGTCATTTAGCAGACGCTCTTATCCAGAGCGACTTACAAATTGGTGCATTCACCTTATGATATCCAGTGGAACAACCACTTTACAATAGTGCATCTAACTCTTTTAAGGGGGGGGGGGGGTTAGAAGGATTACTTTATCCTATCCTAGGTATTCCTTAAAGAGGTGGGGTTTCAGGTGTCTCCGGAAGGTGGTGATTGACTCCGCTGACCTGGCGTCGTGAGGGAGTTTGTTCCACCATTGGGGTGCCAGAGCAGCGAACAGTTTTGACTGGGCTGAGCGGGAACTGTACTTCCTCAGAGGTAGGGAGGCGAGCAGGCCAGAGGTGGATGAACGCAGTGCCCTTGTTTGGGTGTAGGGCCTGATCAGAGCCTGAAGGTACGGAGGTGCCGTTCCCCTCACAGCTCCGTAGGCAAGCACCATGGTCTTGTAGCGGATGCGAGCTTCAACTGGAAGCCAGTGGAGAGAGCGGAGGAGCGGGGTGACGTGAGAGAACTTGGGAAAGTTGAACACCAGACGGGCTGCGGCGTTCTGGATGAGTTGTAATGTTCTACATCACCGCTAGAGTGAGCCAGACATTAGAATTAAAACAACTTTTAATCGTCGTCGTATTGAAAAGCGCAACAGCAAACATATTTATACAGGTGATTCAAACAACCTTAATTGTATTTAAAAGTGCAACTGCAAACTGGACTGATGACAATTAAACATGTCAGGACAGTCATTTGCCTTTCTTTTTTTTGTTGGTGCTCCTTACTTTTTGAAGTTAGATTAACATAGTATCGTAATGTACCTTGTAGATCGTTAGTACTCTGCTGGTGCAGGCTCTGCTGTTGGAAGGGTTAGGGGTCAGTGATTAGGTTTAGTATAGTATCGTACCTTGTAGATCGTTAGTACTCTGCTGGTGCAGGCTCTGCTGTTGGAAGGTGGCCTGCAGGGAGTTGATCTCCTGTTCGTATTTGGACGCAGCCTGACGCCACTTCTCCAGCTCGGCCGTGACACCTCCCAGGTCCCTCTGCAGGGCGGAGATGTCTCGCTCCAGCTCGGCCGTGGCGGCCTCCATGGCGTGGTGGAGAACTAGCACCTCCTCCTGAGCCGAGTACAGCTCCTCCTGTGTGCTGCTGACGCTGCTCTCTCTTTGCTCCTTCAGCTCCTCCATGTCTATCGCTAGCTTCCCCAACTGACCTGGAAACAGATGGTATACACTATATAATAGAACAACTCTTTCCATGACATACACTGACCAAGTGAATTCTATGATCCCTTATTGATGTCACCTGTTAAATCCACTTCAAATCAGTGTAGATGAAAAGGGGAGGAGAAAGGTTAAAGATGGATTTTTAAGCCTTTTGATAATTGAGACATGGATTGTGTACATGTGCCATTCAGAGGGTGAATGGTAGTAGGTGCCAGGCGAACCGGTTTGTTTTCCAGAACTGCAGAGCTACTGGGTTTATAACGCTCAACAGTTTCCTGTGTGTATCAAGAATGGTCCTCCACCCAAAGGACCTCCAGCCAACTTGACAACTGTGGGAAGCATTGGAGTCAACACGGGCCAGCATCCCTGTGGAACGCTCGACACCTTGTAGAGTCCATGCCCCGACTAATTGAGGCTGTTCTGAGGGCAACTCATTAATAGGAAGATGTCCTTCATGTTTTGTACACTCAGTGTACACTACAAGGCCAAAAGTATGTTGACACCTGCTCTTCGAACATCTCATTCCAAAATCTTGGCCATTAACATAGAGTTGGTCCTTTACTTTTACTGCTATAACAGCCTCCACTCTTCAGGCTTTCCACCAGACAACCTCACTTTGTGCACAGGGGAATTGTCATGCTGAAACAGGAAAGGGCCTTCCCCAAACTGTTGCCACAAAGTTGGAAGCACAGAATCGTCTATAATGTAATTTCCTGCTGAAGCGCTAAGATTTCCCTTCACTGGAACTAAGGGGCCTGAACCATGAAAAACAGCCACAGACCATTATTCCTAGTCCACCAAACTTTACAGTTGGCACTATGCAGTCGGGCAGGTAGCGTTCACCAGGCATCCGCCAAACCCAGATTTGTCCATCGGACTGCCAGATGGTGAGTGATTCATTACTCCAGAGAATACGTTTTCACTGCTACAGAGTCCAATGGCGGCGAGCTTTATACCACTCCAGCCGACGCTTGGCATTGCGCATGGTGATCTTAGGCTTGTGTGCGGCTGCTCGGCCATGGAAACCCATTTCATGAAGCTCCCGACGAACAATTCTTTGGAAGCAACGTAGTGAGTGTTCCAACCCGAAGACAAACGCACTCCAGAACTCGGCGGTCCCGTTCGGTGAGTTTGTGGCCTACCACTTCGCGGCTTAGCCGTTGTTGCTCCTAGACGTTTACACTTCACAATAACAGCACTTACAGTTGACTCTAGCATGGCAGAAATGTATAATTGTTTAATAAAAAAAATACTAAACAACTGAAACATAATTTACTCAGTACTTTGTTGAAGCACCTTTGCCAGCGATTACAGCCTCGATTCTTCTTGGGTATGACGCTACGAGCTTGGCACACCTGTATTTGGGGAGTTTCTCGCATTCTTCTCTGCAGATCCTCTCAAGCTCTGTCGGGTTGGATGGGGAGCGTCACGGCACAGCTATTTTCAGGTCTCTCCAGAGATGTTCGATCAGGTTCAAATCTGGGCTCTTGATGGGCCACTCAAAGACATTCAGAGACATGTCCCGAAGCCACTCCTGCATTGTCTTGGCTGTGTGCTTAGGGTCGTTGTCCTGTTGGAAGGTGAAACTTCACCTCAGTCGGAGGTCCTGAGCGCTCTGGAGCAGGTTTTCATCAAGGATCTCTCTGTGCTTTGCTCCGTTCATCTTTCCCTCGATCCTGACTAGTCTCCCAGTCCCTGCCGCTGAAAAACATCCCCACAGCATGATGCTGCCACCACCACCATGCTTCACCGTAGGGATGGTGCCAAGTTTATCCAGACGTGACGCTTTCCAGTCAGGCCAAAGAGTTCAATCTTGGTTTCATCAGACCAGAGAATGTTGTTTCTCACGGTCTGAGAGTCCTTTAGGTGCCTTTTGGCAAATATCAAGTGGGCTGTCATGTGCCTTTTACTGAGGAGTGGCGTCCGTCTGGCCACTCTACCATAAAGGCCTGAGTGGTGGAGTGCTGCAGAGATGGTTGTCCTTCTGGAAGGTTCTCCCATCTCCACAGAGGAACTCTGGAGCTCTGTCAGGGTGACCATTGGGTTCTTGGTCACCTCCCTGACCAATGCCGTTCTACCCCGATTGCTCAGTTTGGCCGGGCGGCCAGCTCCAGGAAGAGTCTTGGTGGTTCCAAACTTCTTCCATTTAAGAACGATGGAGGCCACTGTGTTCTTGGGGACCTTCAATGCTGCAGACATTTTTTTGGTACCCTTCCCCAGATCTGTACATCGACACAATCCTGTCTCGGAGCTCTACGGACAATTCCTTCAATCCCCTTGCTTGGTTTTAGCTCTGACCTGCACCGTCAACTGTGTGACCTTATATAGACATGGGCTTTCCTTTCAAAATCATGTCCAATCATCTTAAGGATGATCAATGGAAACAAGATGCACCTGAGCTCAATTTCGAGTCTCATAACAAAGGGTCTGAATACTTATATTATAATATTTATATTTAATACATTTGCAAAAATGTCAATTTTTTTTTTCGCTTTGTCATTTTGGGTTGTTGTGTGTCGATTGATGAGAAATAAATCCTAATTTTAGAATAAGGCTGTAGCGTAACAAAATTTAGAAAAAGTCAAGGGGTCTGAATACTTTCCAAAGGCATTGTATGTGTGTGTATGTGATCCAAGTCAGTTTTTATTTTATTTAACTAGGCAAGTCAGTTAAGAGCAAATTCGTATTTTCAATGACAGCCTAGGAACAGTGGGTTAACTGCCTTGTTCAGGGGCAGAACGACAGATTTTTACCTTGTCAGCTCGGGGACTCGATCTAGGAACCTTTCAGTTTATTACTAGTCCAACGCTCTAACCACCTGTCGCCCCAAGGTTAACTCTACTCCCTCTGCAGGTACCGATCGGTACTGTACTCACTCTGTAGGTACTGGATCTGCTTGGCTGACTCCTCAGTCTGCTGCTTGTTACTCCTCCTCTCCTCTTCCAGTAAGGCCTGGAGCTCCAGACACTTCTGCTTGCCTGTGTTGGCCAACTCCTGGGTCTCCAGCAGTTCTTTGTGGAGGTGGTGAATCACCTGCTCTCTGTCCCTAGGCTCCAGGTTGGCCATCCGCAGCTCATCTAGACCGGGACGGACAGGTGGGATAAAGTTAGATATAGGCATAGAGGAAAGTAAAGAGATGAGGGTGCTAGAGCAGTGGGTGGGATCTGAACCCATGCTGGCAGCTGTAATGCAGAGGCTGGGGCTTAGATTGAAAGGTCACCAAGGCCACAGAAAAACTTCTAATCAAAGTCAGTTGTGTATTTATGTTTTCATCATTGATCAGGAAGTTATGGATAGGGTTGGGCAGTATGGAGATGTCCATACCGTCATACCGGTTTCTGTACCATACAGAGGTATATGGTATTCCCCAATGTGTACAGAAGAAGCGCTATTGAAAATAAGACAGGGATCTGGATCCAGGAGGGGGTTGAACGTCTCAGCTGTTACCAAGAAGCTTGATCTTGACAGCTAGCAAGTTAGCAAACCACATGCATAGCTGGAGCCCTGAGCTGGATCATTTCACACTTCTTAGATTTCTTACTTATACTTCACTGAATAGTTATACGCACTGGCGTAGCAAACATCTCTGTGAGACGTCGGTATTTCGAAATACCCCAGCATACGGTATATCGCCAAGCCTAGATACGAACATCTGTACCGTATCTGTATAACCACGTGGCTGGCTGCCTGTTGCTCAAATGATTTGTGACACACTACAGTGATGAATAATCAACCATGGCTCGGCCTCAGTCCCTAATTAATACCGGTCCGCGTGGGAGTATTTTAAGTCCTTTCAGATGGGGACCCACTCCACGACCAACCCATTCTTACCCTTACCCACTCCGGTCCTTCCATGAAATTTTTTGCACTTGGGGAAAATGTTGGAAGAGCGTTTCCACCCCCCTGTAACCCTAATCCCTCCAGCAGCCACTCCGTCAGGGTCCACCACCCCAGCCCTAACCACTCCAGCAGCCACTCCGTCAGGGTCCACCACCCCAACCCCTCCAGCAGCCACTCCGTCAGGGTCCACCACCCCAGCCCTAACCCCTCCAGCAGCCACTCCGTCAGGGTCCACCACCCCAACCCCTCCAGCAGCCACTCAGTCAGGGTCCACCACCCTAACCCCTCCAGCAGCCACCCGTCAGGGTCCACCACCCCAAACCCTCCAACAGCCACTCAGTCAGGGTCCACCACCCTAACCCCTCCAGCAGCCACTCCATCAGGGTACACCACCCTAATCCCTCCAGCAGCCACTCCGTCAGGGTCCACCACCCCAACCCTAACCCCTCCAGCAGCCACTCCATCAAGGTCCACCACCCCAACCCTAATCCCTCCAGCAGCCACTCCATCAGGGTCCACCACCGCAGCCCTAAACCCTCCAGCAGCCACTCCATCAGGGTCCACCACCCCAAACCCTCCAGCAGCCACTCCATCAGGGTCCACCACCCCAACCCCTCCAGCAGCCACTCCATCAGGGTCCACCACCTCAACCCTAACCCCTCCAGCAGCCACTCCGTCAGGGTCCACCACCCCAACCCCTCCAGCAGCCACTCCATCAGGGTCCACCACCTCAACCCTAACCCCTCCAGCAGCCACTCCGTCTGGGTCCACCACCCCAAACCCTCCAGCAGCCACTCCATCAGGGTCCACCACCCCAACCCCTCCAGCAGCCACTCCATCAGAGTTCACCCCTCCCTCCTCCAGACAAATCCATTTATTTTAATTTTAAAACAGGTGACTGAAGATGGGACGGCCGGGCATTCGTGTGGTCGAGACCGTTTCTGCGGTAACATGGGCCCTTTACAACATGATAAAACTTTGTTACTCCTTGCTGAAACAAGCAAGGTGTTCCCAAGGTTGCCTAGGGAACGTGCTCCACAACGCAGCACACAGGAATAGAACCGCTACATCTGCGATTACATCTGCATAATGTGTACGCGACCAATAACATTTGATTTGATATTTGGCAATGATTACTACAAGTTTAGATAACCGGGCAAGATTAACTTACCAATGTACATTTTTTTACTGACATGGCAAATTGAGTGGCTATTTTTTTTATCTTACCTTTATTTAACTAGGCAAGTCAGTTAATAACAAATTCTTATTTTCAATGACGGCCTACCAGGGAAAAGTGGGTTTAACAGCCTTGTTCAGGGACAGAACGACAGATTTGTACCTTGTCGGCTCGGGGATTCGATCTTGCAACCTTTCGGTTACTAGTCCAACGCTCTAACCACTAGGCTACGCTGCCACCTCTACACTCTAACCACTAGGCTACGCTGCCACCTCTACACTCTAACCACTAGGCTACGCTGCCACCTCTACACTCTAACCACTAGGCTACGCTGGCGCCCCGCTATCAGTGACTGACAAAACAAGAGAAATACTGCTGATTCATAATCTAATGGTGAAATTGCACCTATTCTACCTCTCAACAGTAAGTTGATACCCTGACTGAGTTCCTCCACCCAAAAAAGTGTGAGGTCGCTTATGCCTGGAACCGGCCCTGTGGATGCGTGACATGACATCCATGCTGTGCCAGTTACCTCCGTGCTCTGGCTTCTCTTGACTAATTGGTTTACATTCCAACAACGTGCCGACAACAGTCCAGTCCAGAGCCCTGCAGTGCATTAATTGAGACAGCAGCAGGATCAGCGACATGTGGTTTGCACGCAGGAGAAACAGCAGCAGCACAGACAGCTGTTATGCTTAAGGTATGAGATCTATTCCAGAACAAGGTAACAGCTGTTAATGCTTAAGGTATGAGATCTATTCCAGAACAAGGTAACAGCTGTTAATGCTTAAGGTATGAGATCTATTCCAGAACAAGGTAACAGTTGTTAATGCTTAAGGTATGAGATCTATTCCAGAACAAGGTAACAGCTGTTAATGCTTAAGGTATGAGATCTATTCCAGAACAAGGTAACAGCTGTTAATGCTTAAGGTATGAGATCTATTCCAGAACAAGGTAACAGCTGTTAATGCTTAAGGTATGAGATCTATTCCAGAACAAGGTAACAGCTGTTAATGCTGAAGGTATAATATCTATTCTAGCAGCCTGATTAATGCAATGGCATGTTGTTGAGACTGTCTTAATGCACTCATCTGGAGCATGTGGTGAAATAACAGGTGTATTTTAATTAAGAATGGGCTCTAATCAAACTGCACAGTTCTGTGAAGTGGCTGCGTACTTTGGTTAACTGCAGTGACAATGCCAATCAAGTCCCCCAGGCAACAGCCTGGTTTGGCCTCCCCATCCCACCCCAAAGCTCCATATATACAGTACTGGTCAAAAGCTTTAAAACACCTACTCATTCAAGGGTTTTTCTTTATTTTTACTATTTTCTACATTGTAGAATAATAGTGAAGACATCAAAACTTTGAAACACGTATGGAGTCATGTAGTAACCAAAAAAAGTGTTTAACAAATCCAAATATATTTTCATATAGCCACCCTTTGTCTTGAAAGTTTTGCACACTCTTGGCATTCTCTCAACCAGCTTCATGAGGTAGTCACCTGGAAAGTATTTCAATTAACAGGTGTGCCTTCTTAAAAGTTAATTTGTGGAATTTCTTTTCTTCTTAACTTCTTTGGGATAGGGGGTGGTATTTTGAGGTCCGGATGAAAAGCGTGCCCAAAGTAAACTGCCTGCTACTCAGGCCCAGAAGCTAGGATATGCATAATAATTGGTAGATTTATAGAAAACACTCTAAAAATGTTAAAATAATGTCTGAGTATAACAGAACTGAAATGGCAGGCAAAACCCCGAGGACAATCCCCCCCCCCCTATTCCAAAAAAATCATCCTACCACTGATTTCAATGGCTGGCACTTCAATAATAGGGCAAAATCGTGCCAGGTTGCAGTTCCTAGGGCTTCCACTAGATGTCAACAGTCTTTAGAAAGAGTTTCAGGCTGGTTTTTGGAAAAATTAGATAGAAATTGTAGTTTTTCTCAGTGGCTCCCATTTTGGCTGTAGTGTTTCCAAGCTCGTGACTGAGCGCGTTTTGGTATTTTTCTCCGGTAAAGACAATAACGATTCTTCGTCTTAAATTGTATTGTTTATTTACGTATTAGGGTACCTAAGGATTGATTATAAACGTTGATTGACTTGTTTGGATAAGTTTATTGGTAACGTTTGGGATTAATTTTGTATGCATTTTGAAGGAGGGAAACCAAGTGGATTATTGACTGAGTTTTTATGGATAAAATGAAGGACATTATCGAAAAAAGGACCATTTGTATTGAAACTGGGACATATTGGAGTGCCAACAGAAGAAGATCTTCAAAGGTAAGGCATTTATTATATCGCCATTTCTGACTTTCGTGTCGCAACTCCCGGGTTGAAAATGATTTGTTATGCATGTGTGTGCTGGGCGCTGTCCTCAGATAATCGCATGGTTTGCGAGTATTAATATGAGCCCTCTGATTACAATTAAGAGCAGTGACCCAACACAACACAGTGACCCAACACACCTTTAGGCTGTGTAAGGGATATTTGACCCAGAAGGAGAGTGATGGAGTGCTGCATCAGATGACCTGGCCTCCACAATCCCCCGACCTTAAGCCAATTGAGATGGGTTGGGATGAGTCGGACCGCAGAGTGAAGGAAAAGCAGCCAATAAGTGCTCAGCATATTTGGGAACACCTTCAAGACTGTTGGAAAAGCATTCCAGGTGAAGCTGGTTGAGAGAATGCCAAGAGTGTGCAAAGCTGTCAACAAGGCAAAGGGTGTCTACTTTGAAGAATCTCAAATATAAAATATTTTTTGATTTGCTTAACACTTTTTTGGTTACTACATGATCCCATATGTGTAATTTCATAGTGTTGAAGTCTTAACTATTATTCTACAACGTAGGAAAGAAAAAAAAGAAAGAAAAATCCTTGAATGAGTATGTGTTCTAAAACTTTTGACCGGTAGTGTATTCAATGGAGTCCCCCAGGCACCAGCCATGTTTGGCACTGTTGATCCATCCAGCTACCTCTCTTGACAACAGATTTTATGGCAACGAGACGCAATAAAACATTAAATATGTATTACCTTTGAGCAGGGCGACCCTGTTCTGTGGCTCGTTCAGCTCATGATCATCTATGTTTCCATCTACACACACATACAGAGAGAAAGAAGAGGAAGAGAGAGGAGAGGAGAGGAAGAGGAGAGGAAGAGGAGAGGAAGAGGAGAGGGAGAGGAAGAGGAGAGGAAGAGAAGAGGAAAGAGAAGAGGAAAGAGAAGAGGAAAGAGAAGAGGAAAGAGAAGAGGAAAGAGAAGAGGAAGAGGAAGGTGAGAGGAAGAGTGAACAGGGAGAGTGAGAGGATTAACAGTGAGCTAGGACCAGACCAGGTCAAACAAGAAAACTAAACGAGTGACAGTAAATCTATAGTTATTCCATGGCTCTGTTCTGGACACAATACTGCTTATATCATTCATCATTCAGGGTTCAAATAATACAACAATACATTTACATAGTTACAATGTTAATATCGTACGTTTAAGGACATGTTTTTAGTTCATAAACATGAAGACAAATTCATTAACTTCATGAATTAATATACAAATGATTTAACTTTTTCAGTCCTCATAAATGAATAGAAAATATTTACATACCTCTGACAACTTCACAATTGTTCATCTTTTAGCCAAAAAGATGGCTTGTTTATACATTTCAACATTTGACTATTTATGAGGTGTTGTTACCTGACGTGTCGTCACTGCTGCGGTCCTTGCTGGGGCTCAGTGTATCTGACATTTCAGAGTCTTTAGCAACCAGGGGGTTTTCTACAGAGACACAGGAAGATACAACTTACAACAGGGGACAACTACTATAAAACATTCTCAGAACAATGAACTTCAAATAAATCACATGAAATAACATGTCTACTATGTAGAGTTGATCAGGCTGTGAAATGTTGTCCCACTCCTCTTCAATGACTGTGTGAAGTTGCCGGATATTTGCGGGAACTAGAACATGCTGTCGCACAGGTCGATCCAGAGCATCCCAAACATGCTCAATGGGTGACATGTCTGGTGAATATGGAGGCCATGGAAGAACTTAGACATTTTCAGCTACCAGGAATTGTGTTCAGATCTTTGTGACATTAGGTTATCATGCTGAAACATGAGGTGATGCCGGTGGATGAATGGCACCACAATGGGACTCAGGACCTCATCACGGTATCTCTGTGCATTCAAATTACCATTGATAAAATGCCATTGTGTTTGTTGTCCGTAGCTTATGCCTGACCCATACCATAACCCCACTGCCACGGGGCGCTCTGTTCACAACGTTGACATCAGCGAACCACTCGCACACACGACACCATACTGCCAGGTACAGTTGAAACCGGGATTCATCTGTGAAGAGCACACGTCTCAAGTGTGCCAGTGGCCATCGAAGGTGAGCATTTGAAGTCTGTTAAAACGCTGAATTGGTGAGGACGACGAGTACGCAGAAGAGCTTCCCTGAGACGGTTTCTGACAGTTTGTGAAGAAATCTTTGGTTGTGTAAAATCAGTTTCATCAGTTGTCCGGGTGGCTGGTCTCAGACAATCCCACAGGTGAAGAAGACAGAAGTGGAAGTTCTGGGCTGGCGTGGTTACACGTGGTCTGCGGTACTGAGGCCGGTTGGACGTACTGCCAAATTCTCTAAAACGGAGTTGGATGCGGCTTATGGTTGAGAAATTAACATTCAATAATCTGGCAACAGCTCTGGTGAACATTCCTGCAGTCAGCATGCTAATTGCACACTCCCTCAAAACTTGAGACATCTGTGGCATTGTGTTGTGACAAAATTGCACATTTTAGAGTGGCCTTTTATTGCCCCAGCACAAGGTGCACCTGTGTAATGAGCATGCTGTTTAATCAGCTTCTTGATATGCCACACCTGTCCGATGGATGGATTATCTCGGCAAAGGAAATATGCTCACTAAACAAGGATGTAAACAAATTTGTGCGCAAAATTTTAGAGAAAAAAGCTTTTGCGCGTATGGAAAAGTTCAGCTCATGAAACATGGGACCAACACTTTACATGTTGTGTTTATATTGTTGTTCAGTGTGGATGGGCTCTGATAACATACAGGAACCATACGTTTTAATTGTAAATTATTTGGTGCAACTGTTTTATAAAGGGAACAAAGTGATGCGATTCGATTTGATAAGGGGAACAAAGTGATGCGATTCGATTTGATAAGGGGAACAAAGTGATGCGATTCGATAAGGGGAACAAAGTGATGCGATTTGATAAGGGGAACAAAGTGATGCGATTCGATAAGGGGAACAAAGTGATGCGATTCGATAAGGGGAACAAAGTGATGCGATTCGATAAGGGGAACAAAGTGATGCAATTCGATAAAGGGAACAAAGTGATGCGATTCGGTTCTATACACTGTTTTGCTTGAACATTCATTTCCCATTTAAAATTATCTTCATAGAGCAGACTGAGTATCTACCACCCCACTATCAGATTATGGATGGGGGAATTGTATGCTTTTTGTCCCCCCACTATCTGAAATCACCATCACCCACTGAGTACGTTGTCATTTTATTTGAAATCACCCACTGATTACGTTGTCATTTTATTTGAAATCACCCACTGAATGAGTTTTGCAGCAATGTTTTGAGGGGAGCCAGTACTATGGCTCCCCTCAATATTAAATCTTCAGAAATTAGCATGGCATTTAGCTTCTCCCGCTCCGACCAATGAATGAGACTATGCGCATCTAGTAAAAAGTATTGCTGTCGTCCTTTATGAAATTATCACGTTCATGTACAAATACACCGACTGTTTAAAACAAAACTACCCAAACTATTTCTTATGGTGAACCTGAACGGTTGAAAACCCCAATCAGCAGTTGGAGGATCCCCTCTGGTAGACTACACAAGTCCAGTTGGATGTGAGTTACATCCCCTCTGGTAGACTACACAAGTCCAGTTGGATGTGAGTTACATCCCCTCTGGTAGACTACACAAGTCCAGTTGGATGTGAGTTACATCCCCTCTGGTAGACTACACAAGTCCAGTTGGATGTGAGTTACATCCCCTCTGGTAGACTACACAAGTCCAGTTGGATGTGAGTTACATCCCCTCTGGTAGACTACACAAGTCCAGTTGGATGTGAGTTACATCCCCTCTGGTAGACTCCACAAGTCCAGTTGGATGTGAGTTACATCCCCTCTGGTAGACTCCACAAGTCCAGTTGGATGTGAGTTACATCCCCTCTGGTAGACTCCACAAGTCCAGTTGGATGTGAGTTACATCCCCTCTGGTAGACTCCACAAGTCCAGTTGGATGTGAGTTACATCCCCTCTGGTAGACTACACAAGTCCAGTTGGATGTGAGTTACATCCCCTCTGGTAGACTCCACAAGTCCAGTTGGATGTGAGTTACATCCCCTCTGGTAGACTACACAAGTCCAGTTGGATGTGAGTTACATCCCCTCTGGTAGACTACACAAGTCCAGTTGGATGTGAGTTACATCCCCTCTGGTAGACTCCACAAGTCCAGTTGGATGTGAGTTACATCCCCTCTGGTAGACTCCACAAGTCCAGTTGGATGTGAGTTACATCCCCTCTGGTAGACTACATAAGTCCAGTTGGATGTGAGTTACATCCCCTCTGGTAGACTACACAAGTCCAGTTGGATGTGAGTTACATCCCCTCTGGTAGACTACACAAGTCCAGTTGGATGTGAGTTACATCCCCTCTGGTAGACTACACAAGTCCAGTTGGATGTGAGTTACATCCCCTCTGGTAGACTACACAAGTCCAGTTGGATGTGAGTTACATCCCCTCTGGTAGACTACACAAGTCCAGTTGGATGTGAGTTACATCCCCTCTGGTAGACTACATAAGTCCAGTTGGATGTGAGTTACATCCCCTCTGGTAGACTACACAAGTCCAGTTGGATGTGAGTTACATCCCCTCTGGTAGACTACACAAGTCCAGTTGGATGTGAGTTACATCCCCTCTGGTAGACTACACAAGTCCAGTTGGATGTGAGTTACATCCCCTCTGGTAGACTACACAAGTCCAGTTGGATGTGAGTTACATCCCCTCTGGTAGACTACACAAGTCCAGTTGGATGTGAGTTACATCCCCTCTGGTAGACTACACAAGTCCAGTTGGATGTGAGTTACATCCCCTCTGGTAGACTACACAAGTCCACTTGGATGTGAGTTACATCCCCTCTGGTAGACTACACAAGTCCAGTTGGATGCGTATGGTGTGTGGTTATAGACTATTTTTACAGGGTCAGTCATAGTAGTATGATAGGTGCAGTGTAATGTGTTGTTTTACAGGGTCAGCCAAAGTAGGACAGCACAAATTAGGATGAAGTGCCTTGCTCAAGAGCACAGACAGAATAATCGAACCAGCAACCTTTTGGTTCCTAGCCCAAAGCTCTAACCACTTGGCTACCTGTTGATTATTGTTGAACCAAAAGCTTCGCTTACCTTTGAGTCTGTCAGGATTGTCAAGGCGCTCTCCTGCTGCTGTCTGGCTGTTCTGCAGGTGGGCATCTATAACCTCTGAGAAAGACATGGAGACTCCGTTACTAACATAGAACGACCAGGCTCATACCACTACATACCAGTGGGAACGACCAGGCTCATACCACTACATACCAGTGGGAACGACCAGGCTCATACCACTACATACCGGCGGGAACGACCAGGCTCATACCACTACATACCAGCGGGAACGACCAGGCTCATACCACTACATACCAGCGGGAACGACCAGGCTCATACCACTACATACCAGCGGGAACGACCAGGCTCATACCACTACATACCAGCGGGAACAACCAGGCTCATACCACTACATACCAGTGGGAACGACCAGGCTCATACCACTACATACCAGTGGGAACGACCAGGCTCATACCACTACATAGCAGTGGGAACGACCAGGCTCATACCACTACATAGCAGTGGGAACGACCAGGCTCATACCACTACATAGCAGCGGGAACGACCAGGCTCATACCACTACATACCAGCGGGAACGACCAGGCTCATACCACTACATACCAGTGGGAACGACCAGGCTCATACCACTACATACCAGCGGGAACGACCAGGCTCATACCACTACATACCGGCGGGAACGACCAGGCTCATACCACTACATACCAGCGGGAACGACCAGGCTCATACCACTACATACCAGTGGGAACGACCAGGCTCATACCACTACATACCAGCGGGAACAACCAGGCTCATACCACTACATACCAGTGGGAACGACCAGGCTCATACCACTACATACCAGCGGGAACAACCAGGCTCATACCACTACATAGCAGTGGGAACGACTTGCCAAAACTATAGTTTGTTAACAAGAAATGTGTGGAGTGGTTGAAAAACGAGTTAATGACTCCAACCTAAGTGCATGTAAACTTCTGACTTCAACTGTATACAGGCATCCTATTATGAGAGGTGACTCAGCCATATACAGTGCATTCGGAAAGAATTCAGACTCCTTCACGTTTTCCACATTTTGTTACGTTACAGCCTTATTCTAAAATGGAATAAAACAAATATTCAATCTACACACAATAGCCAATAATGACAAAGCAAAAACAGGTTTAGAAATGTTTAGGTTTAGTATTCAGACCCTTTACTCAGGACCTCACACTGGGGAGAAGGTTCACCTTCCAACAGGACAACGACCCTAACCACAGAGCCAAAACAACACAGGAGTGGCTTCGGGACAAGTCTCTGAATGTCCTTGAGTGGCCCAGCCAGATGCTGGATTTGAACCCGATCAAACATCTCTGAAGAGACCTGAGAATTGCAGTTCAGTGACGCTCCCCATCCAACCTGACAGAGCTTGAGAGGATCTGCAGAGAAGAATGGGAAAAACTCCCCAAATACAGGAGTGCCAAGCTTGTAGCGTCACACCCAAGAAGACTCAAGGCTGTAATTCCTGCCAAAGGTGCTTCAACAAAGTACTGAGTAAAGGGTCTGAATACTTACGTAAATGTAATTTGTTAATTTTTAATAGATTTGCAAAATATCTAAAAATCAGTTTTTGCTTCGTCATTATGGGGTATTGTGTGTAGATTAATGAGGGGAAAAAAACATTGAATCCATTTTAGAATAAGGCTGTAACAAAGTGTGCTATTCATTCAAAGGTTTCTTTATTTTTACTATTTTCTACGTTGTAGAATAATAGTAAAGACATCAAAACTATGAAATAACAGCAACAGCCCCAAAACATCACTGCTCTAGAGGAGATCTGCATGGAGGAATGGGCCAAAATACCAGCAACAGTGTGTGAAAACCTTGTGAAGACAGAAAACGTTTGACCTCTGTCATTGCCAACAAAGGGTATATAACAAAGTATTGAGATAAACTTTTGTTATTGACCAAATACTTATTTTCCACCATAATTTGCAAATTAATTAATTAAAAATCCTACAATGTGATTTTCTGGATCTTTTTTTCTCATTTTGTCTGTCATAGTTGAAGTGTACCTATGATGAAAATTACTGGCCTCTCTCATATTTTTAAGTGGGAGAACTTGCACAATTGGTGGCTGACTAAATACTTTTTTGCCCCACTGTACGTGAAGAGCTGCCTTGTCTAAAACCCACTGTGACTCAGAGCAGGTACGTGAGGAGCTGCCTTGTTTAAAACCCACTGTGACTCAGAGCAGGTACGTGAGGAGCTGCCTTGTTTAAAACCCACTGTGACTCAGAGCAGGTACGTGAGGAGCTGCCTTGTTTAAAACCCACTGTGACTCAGAGCAGGTACGTGAGGAGCTGCCTTGTTTAAAACCCACTGTGACTCAGAGCAGGTACGTGAGGAGCTGCCTTGTTTAAAACCCACTGTGACTCAGAGCAGGTACGTGAGGAGCTGCCTTGTTTAAAACCCACTGTGACTCAGAGCAGGTACGTGAGGAGCTGCCTTGTTTAAAACCCACTGTGACTCAGAGCAGGTACGTGAGGAGCTGCCTTGTTTAAAACCCACTGTGACTCAGAGCAGGTACGTGAGGAGCTGCCTTGTTTAAAACCCACTGTGACTCAGAGCAGGTACGCGAGGAGCTGCCTTGTTTAAAACCCACTGTGACTCAGAGCAGGTACGCGAGGAGCTGCCTTGTTTAAAACCCACTGTGACTCAGAGCAGGTACGTGAGGAGCTGCCTTGTCTAAAACCCACTGTGACTCAGAGCAGGTACGTGAGGAGCTGCCTTGTTTAAAACCCACTGTGACTCAGAGCAGGTACGTGAGGAGCTGCCTTGTTTAAAACCCACTGACTCAGAGCAGGTACGTGAGGAGCTGCCTTGTTTAAAACCCACTGTGACTCAGAGCAGGTACGTGAGGAGCTGCCTTGTCTAAAACCCACTGTGACTCAGAGCAGGTACGTGAGGAGCTGCCTTGTCTAAAACCCACTGACTCAGAGCAGGTACGTGAGGAGCTGCCTTGTTTAAAACCCACTGTGACTCAGAGCAGGTACGTGAGGAGCTGCCTTGTCTAAAACCCACTGTGACTCAGAGCAGGTACGTGAGGAGCTGCCTTGTCTAAAACCCACTGTGACTCAGAGCAGGTACGTGAGGAGCTGCCTTGTTTAAAACCCACTGTGACTCAGAGCAGGTACGTGAGGAGCTGCCTTGTTTAAAACCCACTGTGACTCAGAGCAGGTACGTGAGGAGCTGCCTTGTTTAAAACCATTGCATGGTACTACTAGATGTAGCAAAAGCCTTCACAGATCATTTTGAGGAGAGAGGTGTCGATATTAACAACATACTCGCTATTACAACTGACGGTTCCCCCGCTATGGTGGGGAAACAAAATATTCTCTAAGCTGATTGAAGATAAGCTTGGCCACCCTGTGGTTAAATGTCACTGTCATTCACCAAGATAATCTGTGTTCCAAGATCAAGCCAGTCATGCTAATGGACAGCGCCTCTGTTTAGCGGGCTATGGAATTATTCCGTTTGTGGGAAATTAGAGACTCAATATACAATTAGTTGTAATGCACATATGAAAATCATTACTGACACGCAGATCTTTAGAAATGTTTGGATAAATTGTAAAATTGTCACTCCACACAATTTATTTTGCCAACCCCTGCCATTGAGACACACGTAACTTACCATCAAAGTTAGCCAGCTTGTGCAACGACGAACCCACTGCTTCTTTCAACTGCTTCACAGCTGCAGTGATAAAAAAACAAAGATCAACATCATGACATCTGACATGTCTAGACGTGTTACCTCTAGACAGCTTCTGAGGAGCAGTATCTGACATGTTTCCTCTAGACAGCTTCTGAGGAGCAGTATCTGACATGTTTCCTCTAGACAGCTTCTGAGGAGCAGTATCTGACATGTTTCCTCTAGACAGCTTCAGAGGAGCAGTATCTGACATGTTTCCTCTAGACAGCTTCTGAGGAGCAGTATCTGACATGTTTCCTCTAGACAGCTTCTGAGGAGCAGTATCTGACATGTTTCCTCTAGACAGCTTCTGAGGAGCAGTATCTGACATGTTACCTCTAGACAGCTTCTGAGGAGCAGTATCTGACATGTTTCCTCTAGACAGCTTCTGAGGAGCAGTATCTGACATGTTTCCTCTAGGCAGCTTCTGAGGAGCAGTATCTGACATGTTTCCTCTAGGCAGCTTCTGAGGAGCAGTATCTGACATGTTACCTCTAGACAGCTTCTGAGGAGCAGTATCTGACATGTTTCCTCTAGACAGCTTCTGAGGAGCAGTATCTGACATGTTTCCTCTAGACAGCTTCTGAGGAGCAGTATCTGACATGTTTCCTCTAGACAGCTTCTGAGGAGCAGTATCTGACATGTTTCCTCTAGGCAGCTTCTGAGGAGCAGTATCTGACATGTTTCCTCTAGACAGCTTCTGAGGAGCAGTATCTGACATGTTTCCTCTAGGCAGCTTCTGAGGAGCAGTATCTGACATGTTTCCTCTAGGCAGCTTCTGAGGAGCAGTATCTGACATGTTTCCTCTAGACAGCTTCTGAGGAGCAGTATCTGACATGTTACCTCTAGACAGCTTCTGAGGAGCAGTATCTGACATGTTTCCTCTAGACAGCTTCTGAGGAGCAGTATCTGACATGTTTCCTCTAGACAGCTTCTGAGGAGCAGTATCTGACATGTTTCCTCTAGACAGCTTCTGAGGAGCAGTATCTGACATGTTTCCTCTAGGCAGCTTCTGAGGAGCAGTATCTGACATGTTTCCTCTAGACAGCTTCTGAGGAGCAGTATCTGACATGTTACCTCTAGACAGCTTCTGAGGAGCAGTATCTGACATGTTTCCTCTAGGCAGCTTCTGAGGAGCAGTATCTGACATGTTTCCTCTAGGCAGCTTCTGAGGAGCAGTATCTGACATGTTTCCTCTAGGCAGCTTCTGAGGAGCAGTATCTGACATGTTTCCTCTAGGCAGCTTCTGAGGAGCAGTATCTGACATGTTTCCTCTAGACAGCTTCTGAGGAGCAGTATCTGACATGTTTCCTCTAGACAGCTTCTGAGGAGCAGTAGGTAGTCATTTTAATAAGAACAGCAAAACAATAATGTTCATCATGGCCTGTGAAATAGCTGTAGTCTATATGAGGTCTACAGTCATGGCTCAGGGCAATCACTGATCGTGGAGGAATTATCCAAAGTAATACATCATGCTATAATTCTCTCCTGAACATGACACAAAGCAGTCAGAATGTATTGTTACAGACCGGTGCAGAGAGAACAGGTGGCGTCATCATTAGCGAATAAACTACAGCACCAAACATGCACCAGGGAAGTGAAACGCCCCGGACAGTACAAGAGAGGAACCAAACAGTTTAGGCTAATAATATCTGGTGAAAAGCTAGAAAGGTGTTGTTGGCATGCAGAAAACGATGTGCGATTGTGAATGTCTCAACAGAAGAGAACAAGCCTATGCAATTATATGAAGGGGGGGGGGGGAAACATGGGGACAAAAATGGGGAAAGCATGTTTGTGAGAATGAAAGGACGACTTCATTTCTGGATACTCCTACAACGTTGAACCACTCCAGTAGCCTGGCCTCAGATGCACTGAGCGAAGGTAACCCTTAGAACACGACAGTTCCCTTCACAACAGGAGAACACTGGTTCTATCATCACGGTATTTGGTATTTTATTATGGCTCTCCATTAGAGGTCGACCGATTAATCGGAATGGCCGATTTCAAGTTTTCATAACAATCGGAACTCTGAATTTTTGGCCGCCGATTTGCCGATTTTTTAATTATAAAAAAATATATATATATATATTTTTACACCTTTATTTAATCTTTATTTAACTAGGCAAGTCAGTTAAGAACACATTCTTATTTTCAATGACGGCCTAGGAATGTTGGGTTAACTGCCTCGTTCAGGGGCAGAACGACAGATTTTTTACCTTGTCAGCTCGGGGGATCCAATCTTGCAACATTACAGTTAACTAGTCCAATGCTCTAACACCTGATTACATTGCACTCCACGAGGAGCCTGCCTGTTACGCGAATGCAGTAAGCTAAGGTAAATTGCTAGCTAGCATTAAACTTATCTTATAAAAAACAATCAGTCATTGCTCCAATGTGTACTTAACCATAAACATCAATGCCTTTCTTAAAAATATATACTTGTGTATTGATTTTAAACCTGCATATTTAACTAAAAGAAATCCAGGTTAGCAGGCAATATTAACCAGGTGTCATTTCTCTTGCGTTCATTGCACGCAGAGTCAGGGTATATGCAACAGTTTGGGCCGCCTGGCTCTTTGCGAACTAATTTGCCAGAATTTTACGTAATTATGACATAACATTGAAGGTTGTGCAATGTAACAGGAATATTTAGACTCATGGATGCCAACCGTTAGATAAAATACAGAACAGAATAAACGTTTTGTTTTCGAGGTGATAGTTTCCGGATTAGTCAAAGGTATATGGTTTAGAGAGAAATAGTCGACGCGTTATAATTCCTGTAATAACTTGCGGCTGAAATTGAAAGGGGTTCCTTCGTTATTTTACCGTTCATGTCTTCCATAGAGAATGTCTTGATCTACTTCAAATAAGTTCTGTGTTTCGCGGAGGAGCAGACTGACAGGGGACCATGCAGACAAGCTCTGCTTTCTGCACTACAACCTAAAACTTAACTGGGAATATTGAAGACCCATGAAAGCTGGTGGTTCGTTTTAACATATGTTCTGATGTTATTTGAGACTAAATTGATTTTATTTATGTATTATATTAAGTTAAAATAAAAAAGTGTTCATTGTTCATTCTGTATTGTCATTATTAAAAAAAAATGTGTGTGTGTGTGTGATATATATATATATATAAATATTTTTTTCATTTTTTAAAATATATATTCGTATTAATTATTATTATTATAAAAATAATATTTTATTTTTTATTTTATTTTTAAATCGGCCAATTAATCGGTATCGGCTTTTTTTGTCCTCCAATAATCGGTATCGGCGTTGAAAAATCATAATCGGTCGACCTCTACTCTCCATTAGCTGTTGCAAAAACAGCAGCTACTCTTCCTGGGGTCCACATTAATGTCAGGTGGATGGATTATCTTGGCAAAGGAGAAATGCTCACTAACAGGGATGTAAACACATTTGTAAACAAAGCTTTTTGTGCTACTGCAAAATGTATGGGATCTTTTATTTCAGCTCATGAAACATGGGACCAACACTTTACATGTTGTGTTTATATTGTTGTTCAGTGTAGTAAATCAAAACAGCTGACAACCTTAAGTGTGGTTACTCCTACTGCACATCCCATACAGTATCGTGGTTACTCCTACTGCCCATCCCATACAGTATCGTGGTTACTCCTACTGCCCATCCCATACAGTATCGTGGTTACTCCTACTGCACATCCCATACAGTATCGTGGTTACTCCTACTGCCCATCCCATACAGTATCGTGGTTACTCCTACTGCACATCCCATACAGTATCGTGGTTACTCCTACTGCACATCCCATACAGTATCGTGGTTACTCCTACTGCCCATCCCATACAGTATCGTGGTTACTCCTACTGCACATCCCATACAGTATCGTGGTTACTCCTACTGCACATCCCATACAGTATCGTGGTTACTCCTACTGCCCATCCCATACAGTATCGTGGTTACTCCTACTGCCCATCCCATACAGTATCGTGGTTACTCCTACTGCCCATCCCATACAGTATCGTGGTTACTCCTACTGCCCATCCCATACAGTATCGTGGTTACTCCTACTGCCCATCCCATACAGTATCGTGGTTACTCCTACTGCACATCCCATACAGTATCGTGGTTACTCCTTCTGCCCATCCCATACAGTATCGTGGTTACTCCTACTGCCCATCCCATACAGTATCGTGGTTACTCCTACTGCCCATCCCATACAGTATCGTGGTTACTCCTACTGCCCATCCCATACAGTATCGTGGTTACTCCTACTGCCCATCCCATACAGTATCGTGGTTACTCCTACTGCCCATCCCATACAGTATCGTGGTTACTCCTACTGCCCATCCCATACAGTATCGTGGTTACTCCTACTGCCCATCCCATACAGTATCGTGGTTACTCCTACTGCCCATCCCATACAGTATCGTGGTTACTCCTACTGCCCATCCCATACAGTATCGTGGTTACTCCTACTGCCCATCCCATACAGTATCGTGGTTACTCCTACTGCCCATCCCATACAGTATCGTGGTTACTCCTACTGCCCATCCCATACAGTATCGTGGTTACTTCTACTGCACATCCCATACAGTATCGTGGTTACTCCTTCTGCCCATCCCATACAGTATCGTGGTTACTCCTACTGCCCATCCCATACAGTATCGTGGTTACTCCTACTGCCCATCCCATACAGTATCGTGGTTACTCCTACTGCCCATCCCATACAGTATCGTGGTTACTCCTACTGCCCATCCCATACAGTATCGTGGTTACTCCTACTGCCCATCCCATACAGTATCGTGGTTACTCCTACTGCCCATCCCATACAGTATCGTGGTTACTCCTACTGCCCATCCCATACAGTATCGTGGTTACTCCTACTGCCCATCCCATACAGTATCGTGGTTACTCCTTCTGCCCATCCCATACAGTATCGTGGTTACTCCTACTGCCCATCCCATACAGTATCGTGGTTACTCCTACTGCCCATCCCATACAGTATCGTGGTTACTCCTACTGCCCATCCCATACAGTATCGTGGTTACTCCTACTGCCCATCCCATACAGTATCGTGGTTACTCCTACTGCCCATCCCATACAGTATCGTGGTTACTCCTACTGCCCATCCCATACAGTATCGTGGTTACTCCTACTGCCCATCCCATACAGTATCGTGGTTACTCCTACTGCCCATCCCATACAGTATCGTGGTTACTCCTACTGCCCATCCCATACAGTATCGTGGTTCCTCCTACTGCTCATCCCATACAGTATGGTGGTTACTCCTACTGCCCATCCCATACAGTATCGTGGTTACTCCTACTGCACATCCCATACAGTATCAGATATCCCACAAAAACACAGAGACTGGGTACAGCAGGATTCTTACATGCTTGATGAACCAACCGTATCTACAGTAACCAGCAGCTAGCTACTGTTCACACAGAACACAAGATTGACGGAAACGGACGTCGGGACGGAACAAAGAACAACAAGCAACGAAAGGAAGAGTCAATTATGTCAGTAGATAATAACATGGAGGAAAAGATGAGCTTATGCAAGGTAACGGATAGACCCCAGCCGACCCAGACCCCCACTCACCTAAACTGTTGTTGTCCTTGATGCTTTTCTCCTGCAGCTGTTCTAAACCAACTGTAAACAACAACACTAGATTATAGAGGATGTGGAGTGACTAAAACAAGCCAATTCCTAGATCACCCGTTTCATCTGCTAGGGTTCGGTGAGGGAAAACTCTTCCCCACACAGTGACATTTCAGGGGTAGAGGAGATGGATGGATAACCCATGCATCTTTCACGACCACGCAGCAAAGGTCTGGAGCACCAGTGTCTGTGTGTGTGTTATATTACCTTGCAGGGCAGTGAGGCGTTCGTTAGAGAAGTCGTTATCAGCCTGTAAGGCCTCAAAACGGGCCTGTAGAGTCTGTTCCTTCTCCTCCAGCTCATCGATACAAAGCTGCAGTTCCTTCTTCTCCATCTGACCCCTCTGAGTCAACTCCTCCTGACGACCCTCCGCCAGCTACACACACACACAGGAACAAACACAGGAACAAACACACACACGAAATTATGCTATGGGTACTTTTGGTTGGGATGGTCACTACATAGCAATATCACTCATCTCTGCCACATCAAGTCAAGGCTTATTCCACATCACCAACCCCTGGCACTTTTCTCAAGGAATCCTTACTTCATTTCCTGGATCCTATCTCCTCGCCTCTTTCTCAAAACCCATTGGAGAAAATAGGGGAAGGACCCTGTACCTTATTGGAGAAGGTGGTCACAGAGGGGAAGGACCCTGTACCTTATTGGAGAAGGTGGTCACAGAGGGGAAGGACCCTGTACCTTATTGGAGAAGGTGGTCACAGAGGGGAAGGACCCTGTACCTTCTCCAGTACAGGTGAGAAGGAGGCGAGGAGATAGGAAGCGAGGAATAAAGCTAATTGAGATAGAGGGCTCTGTCCACTACCTTTATCTTGTCAGTGAGGTTCTTGATCTCGTTGACGGCTCCGTTGTATTTATTAGCCAGTTCTGTGAGCTCTTCATGGTTCCTCTCCTTCATTTCCTTCAGGTGGGAACACTCATCCTCCGTGTTACTGAGGCTTCGCTAAAAGGAAAAATCACAGGAGACCCATCATCATAAATATGGAACTCCACCCAGCCTGCAGTCAGCCAGGACAAGATGAATCATATATTTAACCACTCCACCCAGCCCGCAGTCAGCCAGGACAAGATGAATCATGTATTTAACCACTCCACCCAGCCCGCAGTCAGCCAGGACAAGATGAATCATATATTTAACCACTCCACCCAGCCCGCAGTCAGCCAGGACAAGATGAATCATGTATTTAACCACTCCACCCAGCCTGCAGTCAGCCAGGACAAGATGAATCATATATTTAACCACTCCACCTAGCCCGCAGTCAGCCAGGACAAGATGAATCATGTATTTAACCACTCCACCCAGCCCGCAGTCAGCCAGGACAAGATGAATCATGTATTTAACCACTCCACCCAGCCCGCAGTCAGCCAGGACAAGATGAATCATATATTTAACCACTCCACCCAGCCTGCAGTCAGCCAGGACAAGATGAATCATATATTTAACCACTCCACCTAGCCCGCAGTCAGCCAGGACAAGATGAATCATGTATTTAACCACTCCACCCAGCCCGCAGTCAGCCAGGACAAGATGAATCATATATTTAACCACTCCACCCAGCCTGCAGTCAGCCAGGACAAGATGAATCATGTATTTAACCCCTCCACCCAGCCCGCAGTCAGCCAGGACAAGATTAATCATATATTTAACCACTCCACCCAGCCTGCAGTCAACCAGGACAAGATGAATCATATATTTAACCACTCCACCCAGCCCGCAGTCAGCCAGGACAAGATTAATCATGTATTTAACCCCTCCACCCAGCCCGCAGTCAGCCAGGACAAGATGAATCATGTATTTAACCCCTCCACCCAGCCCGCAGTCAGCCAGGACAAGATTAATCATGTATTTAACCCCTCCACCCAGCCCGCAGTCAGCCAGGACAAGATGAATCATGTGATTTAACCCCTCCACCCAGCCCGCAGTCAGCCAGGACAAGATGAATCATGAGATTGGACCCCTCCACCCAGCCCGCAGTCAGCCAGGACAAGATTAATCATGTATTTAACCCCTCCACCCAGCCCGCAGTCAGCCAGGACAAGATGAATCATGTATTTAACCCCTCCACCCAGCCCGCAGTCAGCCAGGACAAGATTAATCATGTATTTAACCCCTCCACCCAGCCTGCAGTCAACCAGGACAAGATTAATCATGTATTTAACCCCTCCACCCAGCCTGCAGTCAACCAGGACAAGATTAATCATGTATTTAACCCCTCCACCCAGCCCGCAGTCAGCCAGGACAAGATGAATCATGTATTTAACCCCTCCACCCAGCCCGCAGTCAGCCAGGACAAGATCAATCATGTATTTAACCCCTCCACCCAGCCCGCAGTCAGCCAGGACAAGATTAATCATGTATTTAACCCCTCCACCCAGCCTGCAGTCAACCAGGACAAGATTAATCATGTATTTAACCCCTCCACCCAGCCTGCAGTCAGCCAGGACAAGATTAATCATGTATTTAACCCCTCCACCCAGCCTGCAGTCAACCAGGACAAGATTAATCATGTATTTAACCCCTCCACCCAGCCCACAGTCAGCCAGGACAAGATTAAACATGTATTTAACCCCTCCACCCAGCCTGCAGTCAGCCAGGACAAGATGAATCATGTATTTAACCCCTCCACCCAGCCTGCAGTCAGCCAGGACAAGATGAATCAGCCTACAAAGCTCCACTATTGGTTAAACCCAGTGTGGTCCCCGGGCGTACAAAGCTCCACTATTGGTTAAACCCAGTGTGGTCCCCAGGCCTACACAGCTCCACTATTGGTTTAACCCAGTGTGATCCCCGGGCGTACAAAGCTCCCCTATTGGTTAAACCCAGTGTGGTCCCCGGGCGTACAAAGCTCCACTATTGGTTAAACCCAGGCCTATGTTCTTAGACCATGACATTCTACCTAGGCTACAATAACACAGTGCAATGAGGAATGAGAAATGTATTGTTTTCAAGTGAATACACAATTACTGTCAATACGCTGTAAACTGATGCAGGATAATTCGAATAACCACTCACACATCTTGTTTGGTTTCATGCTGAACTGCCTACAGCCAAGTCACGCAACCATTCGGATCAGTCTGCGTCCGTTCTCACTAGGCCTGGTCACGCAACCATTCGGATCAGTCTGCGTCCGTTCTCACTAGGCCTGGTAACGCAACCATTCGGATCAGTCTGGGTCCGTTCTCACTAGGCCTGGTCACGCAACCATTCGGATCAGTCTGGGTCCGTTCTCACTAGGCCTGGTAACGCAACCATTCGGATCAGTCTGCGTCCGTTCTCACTAGGCCTGGTCACGCAACCATTCGGATCAGTCTGCGTCCGTTCTCACTAGGCCTGGTCACGCAACCATTCGGATCAGTCTGGGTCCGTTCTCACTAGGCCTGGTCACGCAACCATTCGGATCAGTCTGGGTCCGTTCTCACTAGGCCTGGTCACGCAACCATTCGGATCAGTCTGGGTCCGTTCTCACTAGGCCTGGTCACGCAAGCATTCGGATCAGTCTGGGTCCGTTCTCACTAGGCCTGGTAACGCAACCATTCGGATCAGTCTGGGTCCGTTCTCACTAGGCCTGGTAACGCAACCATTCGGATCAGTCTGGGTCCGTTCTCACTAGGCCTGGTAACGCAACCATTCGGATCAGTCTGGGTCCGTTCTCACTAGGCCTGGTCACGCAACCATTCGGATCAGTCTGGGTCCGTTCTCACTAGGCCTGGTCACGCAACCATTCGGATCAGTCTGGGTCCGTTCTCACTAGGCCTGGTCACGCAACCATTCGGATCAGTCTGGGTCCGTTCTCACTAGGCCTGGTCACGCAACCATTCGGATCAGTCTGGGTCCGTTCTCACTAGGCCTGGTCACGCAACCATTCGGATCAGTCTGGGTCCGTTCTCACTAGGCCTGGTAACGCAACCATTCGGATCAGTCTGGGTCCGTTCTGCTCTCCCCATGCTGATTGGTCTCCCTCCCAGGCCAAGGGGTTCAAGGTAGCTCCACTATGTGCTCTCCCCAGACTGAGTGGTCTCCCTCACAGGCCAAGGGGTTCAAGGTAGCTCCACTATGTGCTCTCCCCAGACTGAGTTGTCTCCCTCCCAGGCCCAAGGTTCAAGGTCCAAAAGCTACCATATTTTAGGGCCAACAAAATGTATCCTACCCACGGCTACAACAACACAATGTACTGAATAATGTTAGAATAATTTTCAAGTGAGTAGAAAACTCTAGGCTGGAAACTGCAGTGAATAGCCCATGTCATTTGAATAAGTCTGGTGATTTAAATGCATATTCATTTAGAAATAAGTGCATCTAGATTGCCTGATTGGGCAACCAATCGGATCGGTTATGGGGTTTTTTCCTCAGCAGTTTAGCCTAAAAAAGGTCCAGGCACATCAGCAGGACAATAATATGGTGTTATCAGCTAACAGAAACATGCTAATGCAGGGATTTCTAGAGGCGCATATTCATTAAAACGATGCATTAGCATGGAGGAAGTTGTATCCGTTGTTTCCACATTTGGCTTCCGTGTTTTAAAAGCGTTAGAAAATGAGGTGGATTGAACAGGTAGGTCCAGTCTCACCTCAACCTCTGACAGCTTCCTGGCCACCTCTATCTTCTCCTGTAGGACCCTCCTCAGGGACTCTTTGGCAGTAATCTCATAGTTGAATTTGTCTTCCTGCAAAGTTACAAGCTCGTTACGCATCCCATCCTCTGTTTGGTTCTGAAGAGAAGAGGGAGAGAGAAAAAGAGCGATGGTTTTGATGGTTTTTGCGACTGCACTTGAATAAACTTTCCTCAACACTTTTTTGGTTACTACATGATTCCACGTGTGTTATTTCATAGTTTTGATGTCTTCACTATTATTCTACAATGTATAAAAAATAAAAAAATAGGTACTGTACACACTGCATTCGGAAGCTATTCAGGCCCCTTTGCCCATGTTGCTACGTTACAGACTTATTCTGAAATAGATCCCATCAAATACACCATCTCAATCAATCCCAATACAGGTGAGCCAAGCTCGTAGCGTCATACCCAAGAAGACTCGAGGCTGTAATCGCTGACAAAGGTGCCTCAACAAAGTACTGAGTAAAAGGTCTGTTTTTGCTTTATCATTATGGGGTATTGTGTTTAGATTGACGACGAAATAAAACAATTTAAATCAATTTCAGGTAAGGCTGTAACGTAACAAAATGTGTAGACTTCAAGGGGTCTGAATACTTTCCAAATGCACTGTACACACACTGTACATACTGAACAAAAATATTAAAGCAACAATTTCAACGTTATTACTGATTTAGTTCATATAAAGAAATCAGTCAATTCATTAGGCCTAATCTATGGATTGGCCCTGGAAGGCTTGTGTAATGATCATGCTGTTTAATCAGCTTCTTGATATGCCACACCTGTCAGGGGAATGGATTATCTTGGCAAAGGAGAAATGCTCAATAACAGGGATGTAAACACATTTGTGGCCAAAATTTGAGAGAAATACATTTTGTGCATCTGGAGAAAAAATATCTGGGATTTTTTATTTCAGCTCATGAAACATCGGACCAAAACTTTACATGTTGCGTTTATATTTTTGTTCAGTATATATTGTCTTGGTCAGACTTATTTTAAAATGTTCTTACTTCAGAGAAGGTATTTATAATTGAAATGTTCTTACTTCAGAGAAGGACTGCAGCTGGTTGCCCATCACCTCTAGTCTGGAGAGAAGCCGGTCCTCATCTATCAGAGCCTAGCAGAGAGAGATCGGTCAGTACACCATAACCATACATAACCATACATAACCTTAAACACCATAACCATAAACACCATAACCATAAACACCATAACCATAAACACCATAAACACCATAACCTTACATAACCATAAACACCATAACCATAACCACCATAAACACCATAACCATAAACACCATAACCAGACATAACCATAAACACCATAACCACCAGAAGTACATAGAGAAGCCAAATAGAACAAGTAGTCAGACAGGAGGGGGCTTGTTTCTAATTTTTATGTTTTGATTCCATCCGAAATACATAACATGACTGAATTCTTTATCGAGTTTACCTCCCAGTTTGGAAAAATGTGTTGTGGTATTGTGTAGAAAGATATGACTTTACAATTAAAATGGCTGAACATTGTGTGTTGTTTTGGACATTGTCTAGGCCGATATGTAAGAGAACATAGAGCCTTTAACCTGTCTTCTCTTGAGATTAAAGGCCCAGTGCAGTCAAAGATGTGATTCTCTAGTGTTTTACATACACTATGTGGCCAAAAGTATGTGGACAGCTGCTCGTCAAACATCTCATTCCAAAATCATGGCCATTACTATTTAGTTGGTCCCTCTTTGCTGCTATAACAGCCTCCACTCTTCTGGGAACGATTTCCACTAGATGTTGGATCATTGCTGCGGGGACTTGCTTCCATTCAGCCACAAGATCATTAGTGAGGTCAGGCACTGATGTTGGGTGATTAGGCCCGCAGTCGGCGTTCCAATTCATCCCAAAGGTGTTAGATGGGGTTGAGGTCAGGGCTCTGTGCAAGTCAGTCAAGTTCTTCCACACCGATCTCGACAAACCATTTCTGTATGGACCTCGCTTTGTGCACGGGGGCATTGTCATGCTGAAACAGGAAAGGGCCTTCCCCAAACTGATGTCACAAAGTTGGGAGCACAGAATCGTCTGTGCGTTAAGATTTCCCTAAACTGAAGTAAGGAGGATAGAATTATGGTTAGATTTGCCAAATGAGAGCGAGTGAGAGATTTGCAAGCGTCTCTGTGTGTGGAGTAAAGGTGTTCTCTAATTTTTTTCCCTTCTGGTTGCACATTTAACATGCTGACAGAAATGAGGTATAACTGATTTGAGATTCCCTGCATTAAAGTCCCCGGCCACTAGGAGCGCCGCCTCTGGATGAGTGTTTTCCTGTTTGCTTATAGCCGTATACAGCTCATTCAGTGCTGTCTTAGTGCCAGCCTGTGACTGTGGTGGTATGTAGACAACTACAAAAAATACAGATGAAAACTCTCTAGGTAGGTAGTGTGGTCTACAGCTTATCATGAGATACTCTACCTCAGGCGAGCAAAACCTTGAGACTTCCTTAGATATCGTGCACCAGCTGTTGTTTACATAAATGCATAGGCCCCCGCCCCGTATCTTACCAGAGGCTGCTGTTCTGTCCTGCCGATAGAGTGTATAACCCGCCAGCCGTATGTTCTTAATGTCGTCGTTCAGCAACGAATCAGTGAAACATAAGATATTACAGTTAATGTCCTGTTGGTAGAATATACGTGCTTTCAGTTCGTCCCATTTGTTTTCTAGCGATTGAGCGTTAGCTAGCAGAACTCGTTGTCTTATCCTCACAAGGCATCCTGATCTCTTTCCGCAAAACCTACGTTTCCTTTTTCAGCGAATCACGAAGATCTGGGCCTGGTGTCCGTAGTATATACCTTGCATCCGACTCATCGAAGAACATCTCCTCGTCAAGAGGTGAGTAATCCCAGTTCTGATGTCCAGAAGCTCTTTTTCGGTCATAAGTGACGGTAGCAGCAACATTATGTATGATTTAGCCGCGTCAGAAAACAGAGCTTTTAGCCGCGTCAGAAAACAATTAGGATAAGAATATGTAGACGTGTAAGAAAACAAAGGATTTCTACTCATCGTTACCACTTCCATTACATGGGACATACAAAATCATGCTCTCCTCTGTGTAAGGAAATGCAACTGCGTTTATCAAAAGCAGTAAAAGGTCAGTTGTGGTGTAGATTCAGTAGTTGTGAAGGCTGGTTACAACACAGGCCTGGTTACAACACAGGGCTGGTCACAACACAGGGCTGGTCACAACACAGGGCTGGTCACAACACAGGGCTGGTCACAACACAGGGCTGGTCACAACACAGGGCTAGATACAACACAGGGCTTGTCACAACACAGGGCTAGTCACAACACAGGGCTAGATACAACACAGGGCTTAAGTATCAGGTCTGGTGGTACTGCTAACTACTCAGGACCACATATTGGCACTGGAGGCAGTGGTTACATCCTTTTCCGCCAACTTCCTGTGTTCCGCCAACATCCCTCTAATCTATTAGTTCATTCATCTCACCATTTTAACCTATATCTGTCAATAAAAATAAAATAAAAATCTGTACCTGCCAGCTGCTCTCTGAAGCCTCCTGTGTGGTGGCCAGTAGGCACTGCAGCGTTGCCAACTTCTGTTCCAACATCTGCTCCCTGTGTAGGGCCTCCTGCCAGGGGGAGGGAGAGCGAGAGGAGAGATAGAGAGAGATGGGAAGAGAGAGCGGGGCGAGAGGGCGGAGGGGAGAGCGGGGCGAGAGGGCGGAGGGGAGAGCGGGGCGAGAGGGCGGAGGGGAGAGCGGGGCGAGAGGGCGGAGGGGAGAGCGGGGCGAGAGGGCGGAGGGGAGAGCGGGGCGAGAGGGCGGAGGGGAGAGCGGGGCGAGAGGGCGGAGGGGAGAGCGGGGCGAGAGGGCGGAGGGGAGAGCGGGGCGAGAGGGGCGGAGGGGAGAGCGGGGCGAGGGGGGCGGAGGGGAGAGCGGGGCGAGAGGGCGGAGGGGAGAGCGGGACGAGAGGGCGGAGGGGAGAGCGGGACGAGAGGGCGGAGGGGAGGGCGGAGGGGAGGGCGGGGCGAGGGGGGCGGAGGGGAGAGCGGGGCGGAGGGGAGAGCGGGGCGAGAGGGGAGAGCGGGGCGAGAGGGCGGAGGGGAGGGCGGGGCGAGGGGGGCGGAGGGGAGAGCGGGACGAGAGGGCGGAGGGGAGAGCGGGGCGAGAGGGCGGAGGGGAGAGCGGGGCGAGAGGGGCGGAGGGGAGAGCGGGGCGAGGGGGGCGGAGGGGAGAGCGGGGCGAGGGGGGCGGAGGGGAGGGCGGGGCGAGGGGGGCGGAGGGGAGGGCGGGACGAGGAGGGCGGAGGGGAGAGCGGGACGAGAGGGCGGAGGGGAGAGCGGGGCGAGAGGGCGGAGGGGAGGGCGGGGCGAGGGGGGCGGAGGGGAGAGCGGGCCGAGGGGGGCGGAGGGGAGAGCGGGCCGAGGGGGGCGGAGGGGAGAGCGGGCCGAGGGGGGCGGAGGGGAGAGCGGGCCGAGGGGGGCGGAGGGGAGAGCGGGCCGAGGGGGGCGGAGGGGAGAGCGGGGCGAGGGGGGCGGAGGGGAGAGCGGGGCGAGGGGGGCGGAGGGGAGAGCGGGGCGAGGGGGGCGGAGGGGAGAGCGGGGCGAGGGGGGCGGAGGGGCGAGGGGGGCGGAGGGGAGAGCGGGGCGAGGGGGGCGGAGGGGAGAGCGGGGCGAGGGGGGCGGAGGGAAGAGGGGAGAGCGGGGCGGAGGGGAGAGCGGGGCGAGGGGGGCGGAGGGGAGAGCGGGCCGAGGGGGGCGGAGGGGAGAGCGGGCCGAGGGGGGCGGAGGGGAGAGCGGGGCGAGGGGGGCGGAGGGGAGAGCGGGGCGAGGGGGGCGGAGGGGAGAGCGGGGCGAGAGGGCGGAGGGGAGAGCGGGGCGAGGGGGGCGGAGGGGAGAGCGGGGCGAGGAGGGGAGAGCGGGGCGGAGGGGAGAGCGGGGCGAGGGGGGCGGAGGGAAGAGCGGGGCGAGGGGGGCGGAGGGGAGAGCGGGACGAGAGGGCGGAGGGGAGAGCGGGGCGAGAGGGCGGAGGGGAGGGCGGGGCGAGAGGGCGGAGGGCGGGGCGAGGGGGGCGGAGGGGAGAGCGGGGCGAGAGGGCGGAGGGGAGAGCGGGGCGAGAGGGCGGAGGGGAGAGCGGGGCGAGAGGGCGGAGGGGAGAGCGGGGCGAGGGGGGCGGAGGGGAGAGCGGGGCGAGAGGGCGGAGGGGAGAGCGGGGCGAGGGGGGCGGAGGGGAGAGCGGGGCGAGGGGGGCGGAGGGGAGAG